>NC_086012.1:820000-952500 GCF_030014385.1 Trichomycterus rosablanca
ACCGTTCCTGTTCCTCACCGTCCCTGTCTCTGTTCCTGTTCCTCACCGTCCCTGTCTCTGTTCCTGTTCCTCACCGTTCCTGTTCCTCACCGTCCCTGTCTCTGTTCCTGTTCCTCACCGTTCCTGTCTCTGTTCCTCAACGTCCCTGTCTCTGTTCCTCACAGTTCCTCATCGTTCCTGTTCCTCACCGTCCCTGTCTCTGTTCCTGTTCCTCATCGTTAATGTTCCTCACCGTCCCTGTCTCTGTTCCTGTTCCTCTCCGTTCCTGTCTCTGTTCCTCAACGTCCCTGTCTCTGTTCCTCGCCGTTCCTCATCGTTCCTGTTCCTCACCGTCCCTGTCTCTGTTCCTGTTCCTCACCGTCCCTGTCTCTGTTCCTGTTCCTCACCGTTCCTGTCTCTGTTCCTCAACGTCCCTGTCTCTGTTCCTCACCGTTCCTGTTCCTCACCGTTCCTGTCTCTGTTCCTGTTCCTCACCGTTCCTGTTCCTCACCGTTCCTGTCTCTGTTCCTCAACGTCCCTGTTCCTCACCATTCCTGTCTCTGTTCCTCACCGTTCCTGTCTCTGTTCCTGTTCCTCACCGTTCCTGTCTCTGTTCCTGTTCCTCACCGTTCCTGTCTCTGTTCCTGTTCCTCACCGTCCCGGTCTCTGTTCCTGTTCCTCACCGTTCCTGTCTCTGTTCCTCAACGTCCCTGTCTCTGTTCCTCACCGTTCCTGTTCCTCACCATTCCTGTCTCTGTTCCTCACCGTCCCTGTCTCTGTTCCTGACCGTTCCTGTCTCTGTTCCTCAACGTCCCTGTCTCTGTTCCTCACCGTTCCTGTTCCTCACCATTCCTGTCTCTGTTCCTCACCGTTCCTGTCTCTGTTCCTGTTCCTCACCGTTCCTGTCTCTGTTCCTCAACGTCCCTGTCTCTGTTCCTCACCGTTCCTGTTCCTCACCATTCCTGTCTCTGTTCCTCACCGTCCCTGTCTCTGTTCCTGTTCCTCACCGTTCCTGTCTCTGTTCCTCAACGTCCCTGTCTCTGTTCCTCACCGTTCCTGTTCCTCACCATTCCTGTCTCTGTTCCTCACCGTTCCTGTCTCTGTTCCTGTTCCTCAGCGTTACTGTTCCTCACCGTCCCTCACCGTTCCTGTTCCTCAGCGTTACTGTTCCTCACCGTCTCTCACCGTTCCTGTTCCTCACCGTCCCTGTCACTGTTCCTGTTCCTCAGCATTACTGTTCCTCACCGTTCCTCATCGTTCTGTCTCTGTTACTCTCTGTTACTCACCGTTCTTTCTCTGTTCCTGTTCCTGTTCCTCACCGTTCCTGTTCCTCATCGTTCTTTCTCTGTTCCTGTTCCTCACCGTTCCTGTTCCTCATCGTTCTTTCTCTGTTCCTGTTCCTCAGCGTTACTGTTCCTCACCGTTCCTGTTCCTCACCGTTCCTGTCTCTGTTCCTGAGCGTTACTGTTCCTCAACGTTCCTCACCATTCCTGTTCCTCACCGTTCCTGTCTCTGTTCCTCACCGTTCCTCACCGTTCCTGTTCCTCACCGTTCCTATCTCTGTTCCTCAACGTTCCTCACCATTCCTGTTCCTCACCGTTCCTATCTCTGTTCCTCACCGTTCCTCACCGTTCCTGTTCCTCACCGTTCCTGTCTCTGTTCCTCAACATTCCTGTTCCTCACCGTTCCTGTCTCTGTTCCTCACCGTTCCTCACCATTCTTGTTCCTCACCGTTCCTCATGTTCCTGTCTCTGTTCCTCACCGTTCCTCATGTTCCTGTCTCTGTTCCTCACCGTTCCTCATGTTCCTGTCTCTGTTCCTCTCTTACCACTGGATTCAGTTCTCACAGCTCATGTTTTGGTGTTTTTACTCACTTACATTTACGGCATTTAGTGGACGCTTTATATCCAACGCAACGTTGGCAACCTAACAAAGGAGGGGCTTGAACCTGCGACCTTCTGATTACTTGACCAGTACGGTAACCACTGAGCCACTATTCTGTGCTACACAGTGTGTAACTAAACCATTCCCTGATTTAAAGCAATATTCAGTGTAGTGAAGTGCGATTTGGGACAGAGCCGCTTTAAATAAGGTCCAAAATCGATGGACAGACTCTCCAGACTTTAATCCCGGTGAAGTAAAGACGCTAATGCTGGTGTGACGATCGCAGAGATCAGTGTTTTATGGACGGACTGGTCGGATTTGGAACTTTTTAGACCTGGATGATGTCTAGCTATAATCAAACAGCAGATCCTAAAAGAACTATAATAAGAACACAGTAAAACCATGGTGAGAGCGTGGTGATGTCGGGGCGGCGGCGGCACCGCTCACATCCTCTCTAAGCTAATATCATCTCACACTCACTGAGCTTATTTTTACGGCTGGGCGGATCGGAGCGCTCGTGTTATTAGCATAAATAACGTTTCCGCCGTGAGGTGTGACAGTACAGAAGCGTTCCCTCAGGACAGAGAACATCACTGTACACTTATTAAACACACTCACACCGCTCCTGTGTGCAATGCATTGTGGGAATACATCCGCCAGCGCGCTGGGAATAACGTAAGTCCGAGAGCGACAAACGCTCAACGTGTAGCGGATACATCAGTGTGAATGATAAACATCATGCACAAGGTGGGGGAGGGAAATGAACCGGATCTGTTAAACATCCGAACTAGAGGATCGCCCGAACGCCAAAAAGTAGGAAAGCACCCCCGCCCCCCATCACCCCGAAAACATGAAATCAGACCCCAACAGTCATGATTTTTACCAGGGTTCTTACACCAGGTTTACCAACTCCCCTCCTCACCCCAGAGGTATGAGATTCCAGTGCACAAATATCAGCCACATCATACGTTCATTCTGTTTTCCCTCTGCTTTATCCTGGTCAAGGTCACAGTGGGTGCAATTCACTCGGCAAAAGATGGAAAACCAGTCGCCAGTCCATCACGGCACACACACTCATACTCATAACTCCAATTACCTTACATTTAGATGTGTGGCGTTTAGCAGACGCGTCTATCCAAAGCGCCTTACAGTTATCGCAAAATAAGATGTAAGCAATCGAGGGTTAAGGGCCTTGCTCAGGGGCCAACAATGGCAACTTGGTGACGATGGGGCTTGAACCGGCAACCTCATGATTACTAGTCCAGCACCTTAACCACTGAGCTACCTCTGTCCCCAATGAACCTGACCGAATGTCTTTGGACTGTAGGAGGAAACATGGAGGGAGAACATGCAAAACTCCACACAGAAAACACCCGGACCTCTACATCTGGGAATCGAACCCAGGACCTTCATGCAGTGAAGCGACAGTGCCACCTCATTTCCTTACATAACCCAAAAAGTGACGATACAATAAATGTCCTTTTGTGGTCGTTATGTAGCGTTTAGTCGATCAGGAAAGGACGTCACAACAGCAGCATCTTTGGGCCCTTGAGCGAGGCCCTTCTACCTTGTCCCTTCTACCTTGTCCCTTCCAGGGGTGCTGTACAACGCCTGACCCTGAGCTCTGACCCAGGCTCCCAAATGAGCTGGCATACACGGAAAAAGAATTTCATTCTACTGCACACGTGTAGATGTATAAAAGTCAAATGAAGACGTTCAAATAATCCTAATAATAGAAGTGTCCACATACTTTTGACCATCTAGTGAATTTGTGTCACAGCACCGAGAGTAAAGGATCTAACGCATCAAAATAGACATGTCGACGCTAAACAGAGGCGCTTCATTCAGCGCTAATTAAAACGATCGACTGGAGCAGAGAACAGCAGACACGGACAAAAGTATTGGGACGCCCCTTCTAATGACTGAATGTATACGTTTCAGCCACATCAAGTGCTAACAGGTGCAATAAATCAATCATATAATCATATCAATTAGATGCGTCCAACTTTACCGATGCTTATATGACCGACGTCAGCGCCCAGCTACACAAATGCTGTCCTATGTTAAGAGATAGATATAAGAGATATCCTTTATTTGTCATATATACATATACAGATGTACAGTACAATGAAATTCTTTCTTCGCATATCCCAGCTGGTGTTGGAAGCTGGGGTCAGAGCGCAGGGTCAGCCAACTTACGGCGCCCCTGGAGCAGACAGGGTTAAGGGCCTTGCTCAAGGACCCAACAGTGGCTACATAGCAGAGCCAGGATTTGAACCGCCAATCTTCCGGTTGATAGCCCAAAGCCCTACCCACTAGGCTACCACAGGCCTACCATGTTGGCTAAACAGGTACAAATTCCCACAGACACACTCTGAAGTCTTGTGAGAGAAGCCTCCTCAGAAGAGCGACTGTTGTTCTAGATGAAAAGATCAAACAAAAGCGAGACATTTTAATAGTGTTCGTTCTTTTAAATGGGACGTACCTGTGGTTCAGGTACTTGACTAGTAATCAGACGGTCGCTGGTTCAAGCCCCACTACAGCCAAGTTGCCACTGTTGGGCCCCAGGGCGAGGCTCTCGACCCTCAATTGGAATGGAATGAACCGGAACATCAACAGATGCTTATATGACCGACGTCAGCGCCCAGCCACACAAATGCTGTCATATTTTGACTAAACAGGTACAAATTCCCACAGACACACTCCAAAGTCTTGTGAGAAGCCTCCTCAGAAGAGCGGCGGCTGTTCCAGATGAAAAGTTCAAACACAAGCAAGACAGTTACTAGTCAAGTTCAGGTACTTGACTAGTAATCATAAGGTTGCAGGTTCAAGCCCCACCACAGCAAAGTTGGCACTGTTGGGCCCCTCAATTGCTCAAATCGTATTCAGTGAAAACTGTAAGTCACTTTGGATGAAAGCATCCGCTAAATGCTGAAAACGTGAATGTAAACAGTTTGGGGAAGGCCCGCTCCTGTTTATAACTGCACTGAGCCCTGATGTTACACGCACCAAACAAATCAGGAATGAATCGGAACGTCCCGTCTCACAAAGGTGCTTAGATTCCCACAGACACACTCCAAAATCCTGTGGCTTATATTCTGTTTATTACAGAGCATCCTGACTGCAGTGTACACACACACACACACACACACACACACACAGAGTCAGTAATGTCCCCCTGAGGATCTCCTCCTGAGCCTCGTTTGTAAACGCCGCTATCATGTCGCTGCAGCAGGACCGAGCAGCTTCTGTTTTTTCCCATGATGCTCGGCTGCCCTTCATACCCACTCAGTACCCATTCATCACAATCAAACAAATATACCGTATGTGTTCGGTACGGACGTGGTTTAACTGCGCATGGGTAGGGTGGATGTCAGAGGGTCAGACTGCTGCACCACCGAAGTGGCTGGGTTCGATTCCCAGGTGGAGCGGTCTGGGTCCCTTCTGTGTGGAGTTTGCATGTTCTCCCTGTGATTTAATTAAGATTTCACTGCTGAGCTAAATATTCTGGTAAGACCTTCACTGGTAGTGTGAGCTGTTCTGGTACGAGTACAGCAGGTGCAACAGTGTTGTTGGGATTTTTTGTGCCAGCGTGTTTCCCTCCGTTCATAATTATAAAATCATCGTACGCATGTTCCACGGGGTGGGTGGGTGGGTGAACCTATTAAAGCGCCCAGTGTGTGCATACAAGCTAGATCTGAAGTTCCAATTCATCTTCCTGTCGGGCCGCGCGGCTTCTCTCCGCACGCCGCGGGATAAATATAATCTGGATGGTACAGGAAGTTCATTAGCGAAGCGTACGGCTGCATCATCCCGGGATAAAGGGATTAATAAAGCCTTGCACGGCAGCGTATAAAGGGAATACACACGATCACTACGAGAAAGAGGAATACGCTGGACGGGTTATTAAGTTCTGCTAGCACGCCAAAAACAGCGTTTTTTATCGCTAAAATGCTAGCGTACGAGGTGTCTAATTCGAGCGAGGAGGTTTGCAGCTCTGGTTAGAGCGAGTCGTGTATTTATCCAACAGAAAGGAGAGAAAACGAGGAGATGAGGACGTATGAGAGGCTAGACCTGAAATATGTATCAAATAATATACAATAGCGTGATCTACGTTAATACAGACGATACAAACCAAACCTGAAGCGCACAGCGCCGAGTGCTAGCCAGACGTTCTTAGGTTCTGCCACGTCGGTAAGTCTCAGGTTCGAGATTGGTCGTGTCTGAGGGAGGGAGGGTTGAATAGGGTGTAGTGTCTTAGATGTCGCAACAGCAACTCCTACTGTCTAGACAAGGCGCTGGCACAAGCATTAAACAGGAGAAGAGCAGTTGTAGCCTAGTGGTTAAATACTGTACCAGTAATCGGAATGTCACTGGTTCAAGCCCCACCACGGCTAGGTTGCCACTGTTAGGCACTCGCTTAGACTGTCATAATTTGTCATAAACTTGTCATAATTGTAAGTCGCTTTTGATTAAACGTAAATGTAAATGCTTCACACGTGTCCTCGTCAGCAGCGTGACTATAGTGCAACCAGCAGAGGTCGCCAAAGTGCAAATGGGGACAATAAACATTGGGACAGTTAGCTGACTCTTTTATCCAAAGTGACTGACAGTAGTGTGACAGTGTACAATCTAGGCAATTGAGGGTTAAGGGCTTTGTTCAAGGGCCCAACAGGGGCAACCTGGCAGTGGTGGGGTTTGAACTAGCAAGCTTTTGAATAAAACCCATTTAAACCTCTGAAGCCATCGAGCCCACGAGGACTCCGTCAGATCGGCTCGTGCGCTATAATTCACAACATCCCTCTCAGTTCATCAGCACCTATTGTAATTTGAGATCCCCCCCGCCGCCCCCCACTGAGGCGCCGCAATCCGGAGATTCGGCCCTCCGATCTCCAATCAATATTCAGATTCAGACCCGCGTTTGCATCTCCAGATCGAGCCAGATTTGCTTTCAGAACCGCTGGAACCCGGTGAATACGGTTCTGATTACGTCTCCCCTCGTCGGGCCCCGGGTACGAGCCGTTCTCACACCGCCGTTATTCAAGCGGACGAGCGCCGCTGGCTTCCGTCGTCAGTTCCTCTCGCTGACGAGGCGGCGTTAATGCAGCAGCTGAAGTGCTGAGCGTGAGGATGGCGTGATGGCGTGATGTGACGAGCTAATTTCCAGTAGGAGATGAAAGGGACGAGATGTTCCCTCACCACAGGCTCTGAATTCTTATTCTGATGAGAAACAGAAGTTCCTTTCACCAAAACGTTCACCAGCATGAGCAGTTCTCCCAGTTTAGTTATAGCCAGTTCCTCTTCCTCTGCTGGAGACCCTGATGGCACACGCCCCCACCGACCCCTTCTTATTCGCCCGTACTTCAGTGGGGTTGGTCTCGCTCACGGAGAGTCACGCGCTGATCTCCACGTTCCTCCACTTCTGTACAGACGTCGTAGACCCCGCCCACTTTTTTTTGTCCCGTCTTTTCCCACCCAACACTCTAGTGGCCGATTGTGCCTGCTAGGGGTGCCCAGCTGACCGGTAGCAGAGCTGAGATTCAAACTCGGGGTGTCCAGACTCCCAGCGCTGAATATTTAGTACCTTGAGTTAGCATGCATGCTAAATCCCAGTTCAAAACCAAAAGCATGGATGTGGATCGCTGCCCACTTGTCTTCCCCTACTCAGGCATGGCCACTTGTGTCTGCCGGGCGCCTGGCCAGGCTGGCAGCACCACCAAGACTCGATAAGTGATGGGCTACCATATTATACAGTGATCCAATACAGATGGCATTATGGGTCACCAAACGCTTAGATGATCTTCACTGGGGCCTTCACAGTTCTTAAAACCAAGTGTCTGTACCATCATCACCAATCACAATCATTAAAGCACCAACAGATGGAAGATCCTTGATGTTCACTCATCCAGTACAGTTCCACAAACGTACAGAGAGAACACTGAGGTATGTTAATGCTCTACTGATGGGTCATAGTGGCGTAGCGCCTCACCAAACATGTCACGTTGGTTGCTTGTCCATTTAATTGGTCACTCGTGTGTATTTCAAAGCCTCGGAACGGGAATCCAACACCCCAGATTTATTTATGGTTTAATAACACGGCCGGTCTCGGCGTCCCCTCGGCAGGTTGAGAAGGAAGCTGAGAATAATTCAATTCTTCAATATTCGCTCCAGCACCGCTCTGTGTGTGTGTGTGTGTGTGTGTGTGTGTGTGTGTGTGTGTGTGTGTGATTGATGAAAACGGTGCATGTACATCTGGAGTGGAACTGGTCGTAGCATGTGCAGTATGGAACACATGGTGACGTCAGGAGCCGCGAGCGCTCGTGTATATGAAGCGATCTGCTCGTCATATTTATTTATTTGCACGCACATTTTTGAACTGTAGGAGGAAACCCACACGGACACAGGGAGAACATGCAAACTCCACACAGACAGGACCTGGACCACTCTACCTGGGAATCAAACCCAGGACCTTGTTGCTGTGAGGCGACAGTGCTACCCATTGTGCCGCCCATGTGCTCGTCATAAAGCAATAAATTCCCTCACACAGTCGCCCCCTAGCGGGTACGATCAGCAGTGCCGACGGTGCAGCAGACAAAATCGTCCACTAATCTGCTGGGTGGGAAAAGATGGGACAAAAAAAAAGTGGGCAGGGTCTTCGAGGCTGTGTAGGGACCCTGGTTAGTAGTGGAGGAACGTGGAGATCAGCGCGTGACTCTCCGTGCGTGAGACCGACCCACCGAGGTACAGGTGAATAAGAAGGGGGGGGGGGGGGGGGGGGGCAGCCGTCCTTCCGCTCTGACGCAGTGCGCCGTTCCTGGCTCGTTTTTCGGAGCCTTTACATTAGATCCCGTCCTGCTTGGTCGCCATGGCAACGTGACATCAGCAGCGAGCTGTGAGAATCTCAGGCGTTTATGCGGCGCGAGAGGCCGCGCCGAGGGTGATCCAGCCGCGAGTGCGAGTGTGTGTGTGTGTGTGTGAGAGAGAGTACGGGGGTGTTCTGGAAGACTAGCGTCAGCTAGGTGCCAGTCTGCCCGCCCACGCTGTGCCATCTTTTAGTGTTAGGGGTGTGTGCATGCGCGTGTGTGTATTTGTGTGTGCATGCGTGTGTGCATGCGTGTGTGTGTGTGCGTGTGTGTGTGTGTCCTCAGCTCTTACTCATCACAAACTGCTGGAGATGAGCTCATTTACTGAAGCTTCACTATTCAAGGAAGCTTTTTTTTAGTCCCTTGACGTTACGTGAGCTGATCGTCTCCGCGCTCTTAGCTGCTTTTCTGCTCGCCGGCTCCGACGCCATCAGATATTTTGGGACGTTTTATTATATCTGAAAGCTTTTAATGAACTCTGCAATGAAATGATGAGGTATAGAGGTATAGACAGGCAGACTCTATCATTTCGTGATATTTACCCCCTGTGGTTCATCTCAGATCCAAAAATATAAACCCAGCGTTGTAGTGATGGGCCGATCCACAGTTTTTCAGTTCTGATCCGATTCCGATACACAACTGCCGATGCCGATACCGATACTTTAATATCATTATGACTGTTATTGTGTTAGGGGTTACGTAACCACACAGAACATGAAACCACACAGAACATCATAATAAAAGAGCAAAAAAAACCATTATCTTAAGTTTTGATCAATTCTCTATTCTTGTAATGCATTTTTGGAGTATCTACAAAAGTGCTCTGTAAATAAAAAGAATTATTATTATTATTTGTAGTAAATACGCACAAATGCATTGAATTTAAATGCATTCCAAAGGAATTTATTTGTTACGCTTCACACAACCGGTAGCAACAACAGCTGGCGCGTTAGCATCGGTTTGAACAACCTGAGGCTAACTGTGTTAGCTTAGTAAGCTAAAGCCGCGGTGACACAATCTCTGTATCTCTGTACAAGTAGAGCGTCTGAATAATCTGCCTTATGAGGTCCATGTCGCATTAGAATCCTCTGTACTGAGGCAGCTGATCAGGTAGGCAGTAGGAAGCAGGCAGCCACTTTTGCCCCTCTTGCCGCCCGAATCGCTGATCGCTCATCGCCCCGTGTTCACACCGGCAGCGTCAAGCAGTTTGTATAAAGGTGCACGAGTGTCGTTTATTTGTAAATTGGGGCTCGTCAGAGACAGATTAACCGTTTTCGGTACACAGAGGGAGACGTTAGCTGGCGTACTGCCGGGTTGAACGGCCTAAGGCTAACTGTGTTAGCTGAGTGCGTCTAAATAATCAGATTATGAGCTCCCAGTCTTATTAGAATCCTCTCTGCTGAGGAGCTGATCAGCTAGGTAGTGGGGAGCAGGGCGGGTCACTAGGTTCTCACACCGGCAGCGACTTTTGCCCCTCTTGTCACCCCGTGTTCATACCAGCAGCATCATCATCGTCTGGATGTTTGGATACCATGGATGAACTGATACTGGCTAGTCTCTACAGGGCATCTAGAAAAAGGTAAAAGCAATCTGATCACAAGTCAGACGTGGTCCTGCAGGATCGTTCTACCACGCACTAGCAGTAGTGCTCTGGGAGCGTTTCCCTGAAATTCCTGTCCTGCTCCTTGTGGAGCTGTAGTATTTCAGCCTGGGGTTTATTTTTCTTATTTGAGGCATGAGGGGTGTGATGACAGCACACACACACACACACACACACACACACTTTATGCTCTATCAGACGGTGTATGAGGGGTGAAGTTCCCTGCCGGGACCGAGCTGCCAGCTGTAGAGCAGGAGCAGATTCATCATCACTGCAGCTTCGACTCCCGAATTCATGTTTTTATATAAAAATCTTCCACTGCAGATTAAACCAGAAGATTAAAAAACATCTCGAGCTGCTGAATCATTTTGCTGAATCAGAGCGGCACGCATCGATTCCCCAGCAGCTCTGAGATGCAGAACGTGCTTAAACTTTCTTCTAAAAATAATTTTCTCCATTTAGTCATAGCCAATTACTCTTCCGCCTCTTCTGGCCGATTTGGAATCGGGGCGCGAGACCAGACGGAGCCGCGATAGCAGATCAAACCGCCTCATGTCGGCTAATCCCGGCGCTTCACTCGGATCTGACTGGATCTGGATCTTAACGGAACGTTTCCATCCAAGGAGACGTGCGAGTGAGCCAGAATCCGATGTTAGCGAAGACTCTGGGTTTAGAGGCTAATCCTCGTGGCTGTGCAGAGGATCATGTGGGATTTGAACCAACGATGTTCTGGATGCTTGAGCTACAGCCTTAGTTCGAACAATGACAAAGCATAAAGTCAATAAACAGAAGCCAAAACAGAACCAAGCAGGATTTGTTTGGATACGAGCGTAATGATTGCGTCTCATTATTTTGGTTGCCGTGCTGTTGCTATGGTGAAGCCCAACTCCAAAAATGCGTGTGCCTGGGGTGGGTTGAGGGGTTGGGGTCAATCCCACTGATCTTCGTAGCATTCTGTGTCCTGAAGCTCTACCAGGCACTACTGGCCTGGCCGAACATTTGACAGCCCAAATGGACGTGCCTAGTGGAGGGAGGGTCAGCTAGGGTCATCATGCCAGTTATAAGATGCCAGTGTTTCCCCCAAAATTTTGTCGTGCCCAAGTGAAACTTCTCTTTACATAACTGACGGTGCGGCCGTGTTATCTGTGGGAGGTCGAGGAATTTTTTGGAGGAATTTAAATGTGTTTTAAGGAGCCGTGAATTGTTCAGATTTTATTAACATTTATTAACATTTAGCTTTAAATGGGGCTCTGTGTTCCCTTCTGCTCCTCACCCACCACATGGGACCATCAGCTACTGGTTCATTGTTCACATCAAAACACCAGATTAAAGGTCTGGACTGACAAAATATTAGATATTATTATTAATATTATTACTATTGTTATTATTATTACTGCTACAATTATTATTTTATTATTATTTTTGTTGTTGTTAATATTATTATTATTAATGTTATCATATTTATTATTCATATTATTGTTACTATTATTATTACTGCTGTTAATTATCATTTTTATTTTTTATAATTTTTATTATTAAAGCAATAAGCCACGAGACGCCGTGCATTACTGTGATTTTAGCACGGGGATGACGTTTTTGGCACGACGCGAAGCGGAGTGCCTAAAACTTCTTTCCCCGTGCTAAAATCATAGCAGTAATGCACGGTCTCGAGTGGCTTATTGCTTTTATAAAACGGCGGTCAACATAAAATATAATAAATACAACAATGTTTAATTCATAAATGTATTTATTGTGTATAAACTTACAATAAAGCATTCTTCCGCGACGCAAAATAGTTCGATTAACAGTGTTGCTAGGCAACATGAGGGCGAAAATAACATTAATTTTTTCTATTCAGTGGCGTATTAATATGGAATGATGTGAGGTGGTCCTAGGTGTGCGTTTATCGGGGATTTTACAACGGCTTCGAACGCGGCTCAGCCAATCAGATTTTAGGACCGGAACTATCCGTTTTATAATATTCTTTTTGCAATTATAATAATTCTTGTTGTTAATTATTGTTATTATCATCATGTTTATTATTATTACCTCATTATTATTATTATTACCTCATTATTATTATTATTACCTCATTATTATTATTATTATTACCTTATTATTATTATTATTATTATTACCTCATTATTATTATTACCTTATTATTATTATTATTATTATAATTATTACCTCATTATTTTTATTATTATTGTTGTTATTATTATTATGTTATTATTATAATTATTATTATTATAATTATTATAATCCTACTGTTCATTATTGTTATTTTCATTACTGTTATTGTTGTTATTATTATTATTATTATTAGAGCCGTATTGTGCATGGAGAGACATTGTGCCACACTCAGAGTCATTTACCCCTTGTGTAGGGGTCTCGAGCAGCCATCAGAGGTCACACTTGTAGCTGTACTGAGGAACCCAGTCGCCCAGCCCCGCAGACACAGCCAACCGAGCCTGTCGGACGCCTGGCTCAGAATCAAACCCGAGAGCTGGAGGTCTCAGCAGCACTTCTCTCACGAACGGCTCTGAGAACAAATCAATGATATAAAAGCAGATGAATTAAAATCACTCCTACAGATCCAGAGAGGAGACGCGGCGCACTTAAAAAACCTGACTCACGCCTCAACGCAACCGTCGTCTCATTCACGCCGAATTACGGTCCATCCACAATCACGTTTCCATTCACAAACAGAGCCGAGATAATCCTTCACTGCCTGACGGCTCCGGCGCTTAATAGAACGCTCCAATCGATTCAGAGTCGTTTCTGTTCCCGCTCTGTTATAATCTGTAGATTTTAAGTGGAGCAATTATATACAGCGCGAACGCGTGAGTAATGCACGAACACAGGAGACGGGAACGCTTATTATTCATAGGCATGGACCCCTCCTCACACACACACACACACACACACACACACACACACACACACACACACACACACACACACACACACACACCTCGCCCCCGACACACACAGTGTAGATGTTCAGCACCACAATCCTAAATGAGATACAGAAACACGTACATATAAACTGGTATTAAATACTGGGACGTGTCGGTGGTACAGAACTGTAGTCTGGTACCGTAATACTCAGCACTGGACCAAAGTCCGGGTATCAAATCTGCCGCATGGTCCTATATTTATACCCAGTCATTAGAAATGGACTCTTCCTCTGAAAAATGGATCAAATAATCTATATTTAAGTTTTTAAATACGCTTTATGGCCAAATGAACATGGGTACACCTCTTAAACATTTGGGGAAGGCCTTCCTGTGCCAAGAGGTTTCCAAGAGCCAGGTACAGGATGTGGGCACCTAACCAAGAGCTTCTTTGGTACCCCATTGGCTTCATCACTGAGTTACTTATGTGACTATAAAAGCTTCCACTAGATTCCAGGGAGTTTCTGTGGGAATTGCTGCCCATTCAGTCATGTGACCACACTGTGTGGAAGTCCATAAAACCAGGACCTCCAGGGGTTTGCACAGAGCTCAGAGCTCGGAGCTTAATTAAACGGAAAACCTTCGGGACCGTTAAAATTGATCACTGATCAAATATTGATGAATATTGAGTTCCTGACCTCACAAATGCTCTTTGGCTGAAAGGGCACAAATTCCCACAGAAACAGCTTTCATAGGCACATGATTAACTTCATTGTGACGCCCATGAGGGTGTCCAGTAAGCTCCTGGTCAGGTGCCCACATCCTTTAGGTCCAGGTGATCTGCAAGGATCTGTAAGAACTTGAATGGGTGGTACAGAGCCCTAATCTCACCCTGTCCAGCAACTTCTCGCCCAACTTTGGTGCCCTTTATCACTTCGGTGGCTGAATGAAAGGGAACTCCAGAAGGGTAGTGGATTGTAGATCCTCAGCTCGACTCGTAGCAGTGGTGAGGGCCACAGAAGCATTACACACCGGGTTCTGTGATGAACGAACGATGACGGGACTCGATTTCCCTCCTCGCATTAACACAGATCCACAGAGACGTGCCACCTCGGCCTCTGCACACCGAGACCGGACGAAACGGGTCACCGAACCCCGGAACGATTTCCCCCCTCTCTCCTCGACCCGGACTCATTAAAACCCCGAGCCGAGCGGCAATGGAGACGTCTGTAACGGAAATCATTACAGAGCCACGATAATAAACAGCATCGTTCCACACGTCAGGACCTTTAATAACCTAAACAGGGTTTCCTCTGAGCGCGGCGGCGTGGCAGATATTCGGAATGACCGTGGAGCGGCTTTAAAAGGAAATCGTCTCCCTTTATTCGTGGTATGAAGGCTTTATTTGTGGAGAATCACGTCTCCTGAAATAAGCGAGCACGATAACTCGGTAGGACGGAGGTAATTTCTGAGGTCGTTTCTGAGGATGAGAAAACCGATTTACTGCCTCAGGGGTATCGATCAGTAGGGAATCTGGTTTTTTATTATTTAATTTCAACCGTCTGCAACATCTCTGTAAAAAAACACCACTATAAAGAAGTAAAGATCATCAAAAACATCCCATAATTCACCAGATAAGTGCAAGACAGCAAGAACGCAGCCATGTAAACAGCGTATACAAACACTGACAGTAGAATGGCTCATTAGTGGCGAGTTACTGCATAGTGGAAACCTCAAGTAGCAATAACCTCTCTACTGTCAGGTCACAGAACCTCAAACAAGACCAGCACATCAGGACATTCGGAAGTTCATGAATTAGGTAATGTGACCATGCGCAGTACAGATCTTCACATGAACCCATCTAGTGCAGGTGAAAAGAAGGGGTCTGTACCACACATGATAGAGGGGGGGTGTGTTATTCACGGCCCTCCTCGGTCAGGAGAGGAATTAAATACAGTGAATCAGTGAATTAGATATGACTAAATAGGGAGGAAATACTGGCATGTGAACCTAAAGCAATCCAGATTTCTTGGCATCACCACCTCCACATTCTGCCCCTGAAGCTCAGTGAGGTCGAGAGGTGGAACGTTTGTACAAAAACACAGATCTAGCTTTTATTATTAAACAAACACACCTGCCGACCGGTGAAGCTCAAATCCGGCGCACCGAGTAAAGCAATGTGCCGGATCCGCGCTCCATAACCGACCGGTTTCCAAGCAACCGCAGTGCTGAACGGATGGCTGTGTTCCCATCCCCTCACACACGTCTGCTCACGTCCATGTAGATCATCTCAGAGTGATTCTCCAACATCTCGCTGTGATCTCCATCCACCACGTTCTTCATGCACACTGTACGGCCAAATGTTTGTGGACACACATCGGTTTCTAACCGCTGTATAAATTCAGTTATATAGAATAAAATATATGATTTCTAGTTTGTGTCAGTTCAGGAAAGTTCATAAAGAGAATTTTTCCGAGTTTGGACCGTCGACTGAGAGCCAGGATTGAGAGTCAGGCGCTTAACTGGGTGTATCCAAGAAAGGAAAGACCAGTTGTAGTGGGGAAAAGCGATATGTCCAAATAAGTAAAAGGTAGCACTGTGTTTTTCTGATATTTGGAAGCTGCCATGTTGTAACAGAAATGCACTTTTAGAACCTGACATGCCTGATATGCATTTAAATCTGCATGTCTGACCAACTACGGTCACACCGTACACCGATACACTCGTTCAGGATCCAAAAACACTGAAACAGGATCAGTGGGACGCTGCTAAATGAGCCTGAAGTGAAACGAACACCGATGTGATCGTCCAGTTTATCAACACTGAGCACCTCCACTCGACATATCCACTCTACTCCCATACCTCCCAAGTGGCTCTGCAACACACACACACGCGTGTACACACACGTGTACACACACACACACACCTCCGAACCCTCTTCAAGCCACCTGATCCACCAGCAGGTCAGATATCGGTCACACATTTACAATTGAAACAGACCTGAATTTTCAAAGATGTTCTGGTGAGACTGGCCTCCATGTCCAAACACGGTGCTTTTTGGGTCGTGCCGCTGTTTTCATATGTGCTGCCACACTCAAAGTTTAATTTGGCATACCAAAATGCTTTCCACATCCAAGACTTTAGAGCACGTCTGTGCCAATTAGTGCCTATTAAGTCAAAGCAGCATTTGTAAGATCAAACACTGATGATGAGCGAGAAGATCTGGCTCGCAATCAACGTTCCAAATGAGCAAATCACGTCTGTACGGTGTGGAAACGACCGTCTCTAAACAGCCACGGTTTGGCCTATAATTTATTTTAGCCAGTTTGGCAGTGACCTTTTCAAGGAGCCATCAATGAGGCGAACTGTTTTTGAGGGACGTGGCAGAGACAAACCTGTTATCACCGTTTCACAGAAGCCTGAACCACGATAGCCTCACATGCGCCAGAGGCACCGGCGTCCCTCGTCCATTTAGATTATTTAGACAGGTTAGTAACATCACGATCTCAGTATTGGTGGATACTGATGCCAGTAGTTAGGGTTGATTGATTTTGATGTGGGCAGCACAGTGGCTCGGTGGGTAGCACTGTCACCTGACAGCAAGAAGGGCCCGGGTCCTTTATGTGTGGAGTTTGCATGTTCTCCCTGTGTCAGCGTGGGTTTCCTCTGGGTCCAAAGTGTGTGTGTGTGTGTGTGTGTGTGTGTGTGTTTCTGCCCTGTGATAAACTGATGATCTGTCTGATCGTGACCCTGACCAGGCTAAAGTGGTGGTAAAACAGACACTGAATGAATGATTTACGTAATTCAGTCTGAACTTAACGCTTGTCATTTTTGATGTAACATCCAGCCGTCCACAAACTTTTGACTATATCGCGTTTTAAAAGGCATCTCAACTTCTGTCGAGCTTAATTTATGCTACAAGCGTAACAGCTGGAATCAATACTCAATTAATATTCTAACAAGTGTCAATGATTGAGTCCAGCTAAACTCGTTACCCGATGACGTAGCGTTAAATGCGTCCTGATGAGGTCGGAGCAGGCGATAAAGACAAGCCTATTCACGCCACGCGACTCTAATATGCTAGGAAGGCACGTCAGCGTAGCCTAATCATGTGAAAGGACCCAATCAAACGGAAAGTCAGACGGGATTAGTGTGATCAGTATGAAGCACTGCACCATCACATTCAAATAAACACAAGCTAGCTTTACCCGCCGCCGCCACCCCTCACCTCTCATAAACCCCCCTCAAATACTTTTAATCAAAATTATTAAACTTTACAACACTTATGAGAAGGGGTGGAAGTCTGAGGAAGCAAGGACGTCACGGTCATGGACTCCGAGCCTCCCTGAGGTGGATTATTATAAATTCATTATTGTTTTTAATTGAGATTTACGCTACACTTCATCACCAGATCATTTCATCTGTGTGCAGCTCAAACGGCTCTGCAGCCACTGATCTGCAGCCAAGACCGCTGGGTCATCTCCAAACCAGTGACCTGCACCTCACAGTGTAACAGCACTTTATACCAAACACCTTATACGGCCAAAAGTATGTAGACGCTGAGTATCCTAATCGCTGAGTGCAGATGCTTTCGACACATGATTTTCCTCTGTGAAGACACGGCTGATATGTTGTTGGGTTTGGAAGAACTCCAATGGCCAGCACACAGCCCTGACCTCAAACTCACTGAACACCTCAGTCTGTCACTACATGGGCACAAATCCCCACAGAGACACTCCAGAACGCTGTGGAAAAGCGGAAGCCATCTCAGCTGCACTATCAATGCTTATTGTTTTAGAATCGAGTGTCTAACAAGCTTATGGTCAGGTGTCCGCACACTTTTGGTCATACAGTGTATACATGGATACCAGATGAACGGTTTCTGCTCATCTATTTATCAGTTAAATTTTGGCTGCCAGTGTAGCCTGGAGCATGAGGGGGTTGAAAATGGGAGAGAAAGTCAACTTTACGCCGAAGGAAATGAAGAGTCAATAAAAGGAAGCATCTGCGAGAAAAAGCAATTACAGAGTCTAATCAATAGGAGTCGGAGGGGGTGGCGTTCCCACCTCATAACACACTGAGGGCTCCCATGAGGCTGGAGGAGGGCAGGAAAGGACAGAGACGTCACCCGGCCTGTGAAACTGGCTGTGATAATCTGCTGAGGAGAGGAAAAAAATGTTCTAGTACGCTCCTGTGGATCTCCGGCATGTCTGATCTTGGATTTGACCCGAATTACAGTGTGGCTGGGCAGTGATGTTGGTCAAGAAAGCCTTAAGCTTCAATGTCAGTCCAGTGTTTGAGGCTGAGGTCAGGGCTCTGTGCAGGACACTGGAGTTTCTTTAAACCGAGATTTTCTTCAGGTCTTAATAGAACTTGAATGACTCCGACTATAGAAATTAGAAGCATATCATTTCCTTTATACAACTGATTTATAACACCCGGTAGCAACTGATGTGATGTGGCTAAAACACACAAATTAAATAATCACAACAGCTGTCCCAATACTTTTGTCCACATAGTGTGTCATGCTTTGGCAAAAGCTAGCTTGCTATCTTAAGCTAAGCTAACACAGATTCTGGTACAGGGCTCCATAACAGTGACCACTCCGTAAACTATAGGTTTAACAATATATTTAACTAGCCAGCTATAACGCTACCTAGCCTGTACACCATTTCAACGTTCACTAACATTACAGTCATGAAGCTCGTTTCTGAAGGGACTTTTCAGGAGATTAATCTGGTTCTGATGGTCTAGAAAAGTTTTCAATTTAGAAGCAAATAAATGTTCCCAAATCTTAAAAACTATTTAAATTGAAACTAGCACATGATGTGCAATCAGTTTCTTCTGTCTATTATTTTATAAATAAAGTACAAATAATTTTACAAACTACAAAATAAAGCATGCTTGCAAACCATCTTACATTTATACAGTTAAAAAACTCAAACATAATGTTTGAAAGATGCAAGAATAATTTAGCACACCTATTTTAGAATGTCTAACATGTTCATAACTACCTAACTAGCAAGACAGTTTATGAATATATGATTTTATAGGAAAGTTTGGTCAGATTTCCTGTGATTATTTTGTTTTCTAAGTGAAAAGGAATCTCCACAAGACACTTCTGCACAACTACTGTTTATTTACTTAATTTAACATATTAAAAATATAAAGCAAACTGTGGCATGTACACAAGGTCGTTTATTCCACTTTATGAGATGTACAATATTCACAGGCTCAACAAATAAGTCATAATTGTGCCCTAAATTAGGCATGAGATGACAAAATTAGGTGTATTCTCTGTAAACATTAACATTATTTACTTATTTTCTCTGGATAAATGAATGTTTTAAAATTGTATTTAGCGTGTAGCTTATGATTAAACCAGTTAGCCTGTTAGCTAGCTAGCTGGAAATGTCTGTCAGACGTGACAAAAAGAAATCATGTTTGGTACATTTTTGGACAGCAAGGAAACGAGTGCTTTAAAATATCATTAAATCATGTTAATAAACATAAAGTCTGTTTAATTAATTACAAAATAAACTATTTAACAGTGTGTAGATTATAACTGCAATTATTAGTTACGGTTTAATGAAACTGTAGTAGCCAAAATTATGTTATTGCTTGGTAATTCTAATGTTCAAACATTATTTCTATAATTTGTATAATAATATTAACAAATATAATTAATATATACAGTATATAATGATGCAAAAGTTTAGACACCCCTGGTCAAATTCTATGCTTTGTTAAATATTAAGTTTAAATAAGTGAAATCATGCTTTACAGCAGACATGATGGCATTTTGTGCAAACGTTTGCGCACATTTCTATTTATTTGCTGAATTAAACACATTTAAACATATTTTCCCCACATTAAATCCAGCAAATAAACTATTTTCTATAAACTGAGCTGTGTGTACACATTTGGATTTGAGCATAATTGTCCAGACGTTTTGCGTTAAATGTGAGTGCATTACACTAGGCTGCTATAATTT
Organism: Trichomycterus rosablanca; assembly: GCF_030014385.1. Lineage (NCBI taxonomy): Eukaryota > Metazoa > Chordata > Actinopteri > Siluriformes > Trichomycteridae > Trichomycterus > Trichomycterus rosablanca. The sequence goes on from NC_086012.1 coordinate 840,218, forward strand.
GCTTGTATTTGCACCAACATGAGCCAGTCCTGTTTATAAGAACTATATTAATGAGCAAAACATTGCACTGAAGTTCTTACCTTTGCACATGAAAAACCCTCAAATAGCTTCAACAAAGCGCATCTTCGTTTAGTGCGCACTTCGGGAGGAAACGCTGGAAACCCAAAAGTCAATCAATCCAATAGCCATGGTTTTAATCAGGAGTCCACCTGCTCTAACAACATCTGATCTGATAAATCTAATGCAAATCTAATAAATGTCTCGAACACGGTATTTTAAAGACCAAAAGAAATCCTGCAAAAATCTCCGAAAATCTCCGACAATCTCCAGAGCCGCACAGCAGACGCGCATCTCGCCTCCGCATTTACCTCCACACACACACACACACACGCACCAGCATCTCCAGTACAATCACCACACACACACACACACACACACACACACACACACACACACACACACACACACACACACGCCAGCATCTCCAGTACAATCACCACACACACACACACACACACACGGACCAGCATCTCCAGTACAATCACCACACACACACACACACACACACACACCAGCATCTCCAGTACAATCACCACACACACACACACACACACACACACACACACACACACACACGGACCAGCATCTCCAGTACAATCACCACACACACACACACACACACACCTGCATCTCCAGTACAATCACCACACACACACACACACACACACACACACCAGCATCTCCAGTACAATCACCACACACACACACCAGCATCTCCAGTACAATCACCACACACACACACACACACACACACACCAGCATCTCCAGTACAATCACCACACACACACACACGCACCAGCATCTCCAGTACAATTACCACACACACACACACACCAGCATCTCCAGTACAATCACCACACACACACACACACCAGCATCTCCAGTACAATTACCACACACACACACACACCAGCAGCTCCAGTACAATCACTACACACACACCAGCAGCTCCAGTACAATCACTACACACACACCAGCAGCTCCAGTACAATCACCACACACACAAGCAGCTCCAGTACAATCACCAAACACACACATCACATCAGCATCTCCATCAGGGACAGTGGTAGCCTAGTGGGTAGAGCTCTGGGCTATCAACCGGAAGATTGGGGGTCCAAATCCAGGCTATGAGCAAGGCCCTTAACCCTGTCTGCTCCAGGGGCACCCTGCGAAGGCTGACCCTGCTCTGACTCCAGCTTCCAAACAAGCTGGGATATACGAAGAAAGAATTTCATTGTACTGCACACCTGTATATGTATAAATGACAAATAAAGTATCAGTACAATAACCACACAAACCAGCAGCTCCAGTACGATCACCACACAAACCAGCAGCTCCAGTACAATCACCAAACACACACACACACTTCAGCAGCTCCAGTACAATCGCCAAACAAACCAGCAGCTCCAGTACAATCACAACACTCACCAGCAGCTCCAGTACAATCACAACACTCACCAGCAGCTCCAGTACAATCACCACACAAACCAGCAGCTCCAGTACAATCCCACACACACACACAGCAGCTCCAGTACAATCACCAAACAAACCAGCAGCTCCGGTAAAATCACCACACAAACCAGCAGCTCCAGTACAATCACCACACAAACCAGCAGCTCCAGTACAATCACCAAACAAACCAGCAGCTCCAGTACAATCACAACACTCACCAGCAGCTCCAGTACAATCACCACACAAACCAGCAGCTCCAGTACAATCACCACACAAACCAGCAGCTCCAGTACAATCACCACACAAACCAGCAGCTCCAGTACAATCACCAAACAAACCAGCAGCTCCGGTAAAATCACCACACAAACCAGCAGCTCCAGTACAATCACCACACAAACCAGCAGCTCCAGTACAATCGCCAAACAAACCAGCAGCTCCAGTACAATCACAACACTCACCAGCAGCTCCAGTACAATCACCACACAAACCAGCAGCTCCAGTACAATCCCACACACACACACAGCAGCTCCAGTACAATCACCAAACAAACCAGCAGCTCCGGTAAAATCACCACACAAACCAGCAGCTCCAGTACAATCACCACACAAACCAGCAGCTCCAGTACAGTCACACACATACACCAGCAGCTCCAGTACAATCACACACACAAACCAGCCTGAAAACAGCACCAGTAAAGCTTACCTGAGTTTCCTTGTTAATCACCATTCATGGTGGCGCAGTGCGGATGGATTTGGCGCAAGCGGAGGCTGGATGAAGCGCAGCGCTGGATGATTGAAGCTGATTGAGACGCGAAAGCGGAGAGGATTCTCTCTCTAATCACACCTGACAGCGGCGCACAATTACGGGTGAGTCTCAAATCAGATGCACACTTGGTTCCTAGATCCACTCTGTCACGAGGCTAGGGTTAGTCTAGAAGGGAAAGCTTTGGCTGGTCAGGTGAACCCATTTTGCCCTGGTGGCCAAACATCAGTGTGGTCAGTGTGGCACCAAAAAGCATGTTTCCACCCTGACTTACCTATAAATTCAGCAGAATGGTATGTGATCATTCAACCATTGGTTCATTTATCCACTCTTACTAACCCCTCCATCCTGGTCAGTCTCCAGCATCGTTATTTTCTACCTCCTACTTCCTCCTTTGATCGTCTTTCCAGATATAACGTCCTCCAGCCTCAATCTTCTCTTGCTTTGTTGCTTTCCAGCCACAATCTCCTTCAGCTCTAAACTCTCCCAGCTGTGATATTCTCCAGTGTTTATCATCTCCAGTGTTTATCATCTTCACCTTGCAGAATGTTTTGAAAGATTGTTTTCCATTTAATATTCTAAACTAGTATTATTTAACACAGAATGTGCAAAACTCAGAGACACCTAACAGTTTGGACATTTTATTAATGCTAATTGAAGAATCTCAGCAGGTGATCCGTATACAGCACAAACTGATGGTTTTTACATGGAAATGCCATAGACCCTTGGAATTTTTAGCTAGTATACAGAGCACCAAAACAGGTCGATTGAAGACTCACCCCACTCGGAGTTTATGGAAAAGCCGGAGAGGATCCAAAGACCAGAATGAGCTGAGTGGAACTGGAATTATGGGCACAGAGTGTCTTAGGATCCTAAAATCCTAAAATTCTGAATTAAATAAGAGTTGCATGTGTAATAGAAACACATCAGTCAGATGGAAAATGTACAAACATACAAACATGGCAAATACACTCAGTGTCAGTGTATTAAATTATATGAAATATGTATAAATAAATCATTCCTCCAGTAATTATGATTTTCATAATCTGCTGTCTCATAATTGTTTGTAAAGTAAACAAACCAAACTAATTCTGATTCTTTCTTCCCTACTACTACCACCATCCATGGATCCATACATTCACACGTGGTTGACGTCCTTCTCATTCTTCCTGTAACCGAGTTTATTTTTTAATCGTACTTCTCATGCCATGTCAGCGTCCAGAATAAAAAAAAACTTGAAAAAATATGAAAATGTGACTGAACCTTAATAAATCGTCCAGAGATTTCTGACTATGCAGTTTTACAATTTAACCAGACGGTGGTGGCAAAGTACAAGCAGAGCATTAAGACCTGGAGCTTTTGGAAAAGAGAATCATGTGTATGATCACTGCCAGTATAAACCCTGAAGGTTTGACTTTTGCTGTCTTAAAGTGCCCCTATACATGCTAGATGGGGTTTAGATTGGGTGACTGTGGAGGTAAGTCCATGACAGTTTGAAGTTCTTATGTCTTCAACCAACAATGTTGGCTCTATGTTTTTGGTTGGAGCACCATCCTCCTCCCAGAAGGGTTTCTTCATGTCTTTTGGTTTCTTCATGTCATGTCCTCTGACCACTGTCTGTGGGTACTCACCACAGCTCCCTGTGAGCTGCCGTTGCTGTTTTAGAGGTACTTCAAGCCTGTTGTAACCACCATCATATCCCTGAACCTCACATGCACCAGTGCCAGGCGTTGGCATGCATATTTTTGGTGGGAGGTCTTGAGGTTTTGGTTGAACAGTATATAAATGCTTAACATACACAATAAGCCCAAAGTAAAACCTTTATCTAATTACTGAGTTTGAGTATTTTAACCACACAGAAAAATCTAGTATGTAAAAAAATTAATGTGCTTTTTGTGCTGTGGCAACAGTCTGGGGAAGGTCCTGTTCGGTTCTAGTAGGATTGTGCCAAATTTTAATGAATGAGCAAGTGTTTATCAGACATTTCTACAACAAATAAATACAAAACGAATCAGAATAGATGTTCTTATAACAACACTGAGTTTTTTGCTTTTTCGCAACAACAACGGCTAAATAAAATAAAAACATGATGCTTTTATCTTATTGTGCAGGGTTAAATATGTAACGCATTTAAAGTATTCTTCTTATTTATTTATTTCTACATTATTTACATGGTCCGAATTCTGCGGTTCCTTTCACACCCCAAAAACGCCTGTAGGTGAACCTGAGTAAGACCTTGATTCAGAGTTGTTCATAAGAGTCGATTCGCTTGTCGGAATTCCACAAATGAGTCTCTCGCCGCAGAACCGCACCGCAGCACCGCGCTCCTGATCCCCGGATTTCTTTCTTTCTTCTTGCGGATTAAACACATTAACAGCAAACAACAATGTAAACAGAGCTACATTTACACTTTCTTTTGGAAAAGCTGATTTTTGGAGCTACTGTTCTGGGTGTTTGACTGAAGGAGCTCCGGGAAACGATCGTGGTCAGGACTGTCCGGTCAGGAATGGATTTTTCACTGAGACGGATTAAAATCATAAAATAAATGAAACAAATGGAAGTAAAACGCGGATAATTAGCTGGACACGGATGGAATTATGCTTTTCTTTTACTGCAGAATGAGACGGTCTTAGAATTCAGCATCATTTAATTGACAGGCCAGTGATAGCTCAGTGGTTAAGGTCCTGGACTAGTAAACAGAAGGTTGCCGGTTCAAGCCCCGCCACCACTGTTGGGTCCCTGGGTCCTTAACCCTCAATTGCTCATTGTGTAAGTCGCTTTGGATAAAAGCGTCTGCCAAATGCTGAAAATGTAAATGTAAATAGAACTCTTAATGACTCGTTATAGAGTCGGTTTTCCTGTAGAGAGTTGAATGAGGAGTTGACGAATCTCAATCGCGAACAGCGCGGCTAAGATTGTAAATGCAGTATGTATTTTATTTTATTTGTGATATTTGTTATAAGGAGGTTGTTGTATTATTTGTTGAAACTCACGGTTACTAACAGTGTTCATTATTTAGTCTCGCAATTATTCAATCAGCAGCAGAGATTTATTCGGATTTTATTTGACTCAGGTTTAAACTATACTACAATAACGTCCTATAAATCTGTAAATATATAGTTTTGATGAAATGTTAAATGTAAATGTTATAGTGTAGAATTTGCCTTAATCAGTACAACCGATTTGCTTCTACATCAAAAGCCTCTTTTTATTAGAAAGAATCGATTCAGTGAACAGAATAGTTTACGCTTCTTTTTCTATTGACGATAAAGAGTCGTTTTAACTCAAACCGGTTGATTCACGATCAAAAGTAAATAAACTAAATCGTTCCAAGTTCACTCACAGATGTGTTTTTATATGCAAACCTAGTTGTTATTACAATTAATTGGTATTATTATACAGTAGGAACAATTTGAACAGTCAAACTAGTAAAAAATGTATGAATTTGCCTTTGTTATTATGTTATTTTAAAAGGTTTATATATATATAAAGAAGACTGAGTACAGTAAAAGAAGTGACACTAATGTTTAATTTAGAATTTATACACGAATTATATAGTATAATTACAGAATCATTAGATTTATAAACATTTACATTTATACATATAACACTCGGTTCTTATTAAACTTTTCTTAAAGTGAATCGAAAATCGCATCTGAATTTTCCCCAAACTTTTTCTTTCATGGATGAATTTGACTCGATCCTTTTTTACTGAGAATCTTTGTTCTGGCTTGTATAGACCTGCTTGATTTACAACAGCTTATAAGTAATTAGACACGTTATTAAGAATTTAACTCATGAATTGTATTAAATGTGTTTATTTTATTTCATTCTAACTATTTATTAACTTCAACAACAGTAATAAAACTGGATTTTTGATTAATGTCTATTATTACATTTCTCAATAATTTTTATCAGGAATAAGAATTCTGTACACCGTTCTGAGTGATTCACCTGTTAAAAGGAGTCGATTCACTCCGGTCTGAATGGCCACAATGATGTAGACAGATAGGGAATGGGGCAGCTCTCAGGGTGGCTATAAAAGGCTGGAGAACCAAACAGCTTCTGTCAGAGCTTCACAACAACACAGTTTTCTCAAGAACTTGGACAAGAACCTTCTGAGGAATCATGTCTCACGGCTGGGGTTACAGCACCCATGATGGTAAGACCTGATCTACTGCTAATGCATCAATGTCAGCTGCAGTTAAAAATGGGTGAAATTTCACCACATTTTACTGCTTTTAATCAATATTAAGAGTTTCCTTATTACACACAATCATTTATTTCTCTGTGACAGGATGTCAGGACATTTTACCTCCTTCAGAATGACAGCAGCGTTTAGTTTTGAGAAGTTTTAAGTAGAATTGCATAGAAAGAAAACAAGCCTGTTGGATTTGTATCATTTTTTAAATTACACACAGTTTTAAAATGAAGGCATAATTGCAACGCAGCTCTAAATTAAGGGTTTTAAGTTAAAGTAGCAGTTACAATTACTTTTCTAACTTTTTCTTTAACAAGGATGCAGTAAAACAATGAAATTTGGCTGGAATAATGATAAATATAGTAATAATGATACTGAAAATAACAAAAAATATTATTATTTAATTTATTATTATTATTGTTGTTAATACTTTATAATAATAATTATAATAATAATGTATTAAACAAAATGTAATTTTTATTCTTATATTTTTTAAACCTGTGTAAATATTTCTTTTTCTTTTATTTTATTGGTTTGAAAATATAACTTTTCATATCTGCACACAAGAAAACCTAAAAAAAAGGGTCTGAAAGAAAATATTTACAATTCTTGCGCTTTTTGGAACTGCTTTTGTTTACTGCATTGCAATTATAAAAACTGCAATAATAATAATAATAAATCCAGTCGGTTTGTGGTTCGTCTGTGGTATTGTGCTGGTTTCCTGCTTCTTGTGTAAATTCTGCGACACTAGTCTCTGCTGCAGAAGCCGAATGCGACGTTTCTGTACCGAAACCCTGCAGATAAAGCTGTGCTGCATCTACAGCACAGTTACAGAAATATGACTTTATAAATAAACCAGTCCGTCAGGCTCTGGGTTCTTCTCTGGTATTGGACGAAAGAACCAGTTCCTGCACCTCTCACTTCAGAACGAACTTGAATGTGCAGAAAGAGAAATGTGGAGCCTGTCGGGAGGTCAGGGCGCCTCTGATGTTAGATTAGCCGCACTGGGTACCACCCCGGGAGGGGGGTGGTGGGGGTTACTGATTAGAATATTTTCACCAATCCTGCCTGAAAGTACATTACAGCATGGAGCATTTGCCATGTTCCCTTGGTGTGGACTTCCTTTAGATACTGTGCTTTCTTCTTACCGCATTTATTTACATGTTTGTAGACTTTTGAGACTCATGAATTGTTCTTTTCAGGTCCCACCAAATGGGCCGACAACTTCCCCATCGCCAACGGACCCCGGCAGTCTCCCATCAACATCGTTCCGAACCAGGCGCAGTACGACTCCTCTCTGAAACCCCTGAAGCTGAAGTACGACCCCGCCACCTCCAAGGACATTCTCAACAACGGCCATTCGTTCCAGGTCAACTTTGAGGATGACGACGACAGAACAAGTTAGTGCATGTTGCTAGGACATAAAAGCGTGTCAGATTCATTTCCTGTTTCCATAGCTGTTAATAATCACACATAAAACATCCTGGTCCAATAACAAATGCTCAATTTACATCCCGAAGGTTCACGTATCACTGAATTCACTTCCTCTGCTTGATTAAAGACGTCTGGTACATGTTAATGTGAGTTCCACTGGTCTCACGAACCACCACGGACCAGAAGTCTGAATTCATACCAGTGTGTAAAATAAATACAATAAATTTGGGCTCTCAGTGTAGCTCAGATTCTGTGATTTCCTCGTGGACGCAGTGTTTTGGCGCCTGCGTGTCTCATCAGCTACAGAAAAAGGTGGAAAATTGCAGCCTGAAATAAACGCTCTGGTCCTGAGACGGGTTTCAGTAGGAGTTTGAAGTGGCGCTTCTTATCCGAGACGCCACGTCAACAGACACACCGATGACAGGAGGTTCTACAGAAACGCCGAGTCTGTGTTTAGCTGCTTTAGAATGAGATAAATGTTTATAACTGCGCTCGTAATTAAAAGAAATGATGCTCTGGCTGTGCTGTGAGTGTAATTTAGTTTGGATTGTTGTTTGGAAGGTTGCTGGTTCATGTTTTGGTTTATAAACTTTCTGCAAAGCTAAACTGGAAGCTATAAGTGATCAGTGTCCCATAACGAGGTTGGAATCAGGGGCACAAGTTCCTCTGCATGTCAAAACATCTCTTTTTGGACCCGTTTTAGTGCTGGAGTGAAAAAGTTGCAACAAAGTGTGCAGCATTTCATCGATTTTATATCAATGATGTTACACAGGGTGTGGTGGCGATTTGGAAAAACCTGGATTTATGGAATTGGCACCATCACCAAGCTACGACTGATGAAACCCTTGATCTGGACATTAGCATGAAGAAAGAAGCAGAAAGATGCATCGTTCAGTCTCTTTAGGACAAGTGCATCAAAAAAAGAAAACTGAACTGCTGAAAATCTCTGCTGAAGATGATCACCACTGATCGAGTGGACGAGACGGCCAGAACATAAAATAAGCTCCTGAACCAGATTAAGTCCTGCGAGTTAGGTTATTTTACATTGGGTGTGTCATGAGGTGTTCACATGACGACATTGTGACTGGATTTGTCACGTTATTAGGGGCTAGTCTGCTTGGAGGGCATTGGAAAAGGACCTATCTGTGTAGCCAACCATCACAAAGTCATGAGTAGTTGTTAGGAGAGAAACTTTATTGAAATGTTTATGTACAGCGTACAAAACAGTGTATAAACTGTGTGTGTGTGTGTGTGTGCAGTCCTGACGGGTGGACCCATCACTGGTGTATACAGACTGAAGCAGTTTCACTTTCACTGGGGCTCCAGCGACGACAAGGGGTCCGAGCACACGATCAACGGCACCAAGTACCCCTGCGAGGTAAAAACCAACACAAATTATACAATCATTAAATCAGCATCAGCTGATCCGGTAACAGAGCTGTGAGGAATTTTAGGACATTGGTTTGTGAAATGACCGACGTGGACACCCCTTGTGAGAAGCTTCTCAGAAGACTGGCTGCTGTTTTTTTTTAATACTGTTAGATTTGAAACCAGACCTCTGACAAGCTCACGGTCAGGCGTCTGAATACTTTTGGCCATCCAGTGTACGCACCCAAGCTCAGGCTGTTTTTTGTTTTGCCCGTGAGAAGATCTCCTTCAGGAAGTCTCTGATCATCTTCTGCATTTTTTTTTAACCACAGGTGCTTTTAGTGCTGAGTCAAACCAATCCCACAGACCCCAAACCTCGAGCTGGTTTCCTCTTCGGCTTTTCATGCTCATTTCTCACGGCCGTGTGTTTCCTTCTGCCCTCAGCTTCATCTGGTGCACTGGAACACCAAGTATGCCAACTTCGGCGAGGCGGTCAACAAGCCCGACGGTCTGGCGGTGGTGGGAATTTTCCTGAAGGTCAGTATCTCTCTGGGATCGTAAATTGGGGTAGTAGTATTCAGTGGTTGCCCCTGTTGGACCCCTGAGCAAAGCTGCAAAGCCCTTAAATCTAAAATTGCTTGCATGGTTTTCGATCATAACTGTCGAAAGACCAAATTCCCATGAATGCGTAGAGTTGGAACAGGATGTCTAACAAGGTCATTGTCAGGTGTCCACATTCTTTTGACTAGTGCTTTTTTTGTCCATCTCAGATCGGCTCTGCGAATCCACGACTGCAGAAAGTGATCGACGCCTTCGACAACATCAAAGCCAAGGTGCGTTTTGAGTTTTGAATCCTGAATCGTGCGTTTGGTGATTTTACTGGCTCACGTCTCACGTTTCTGCTTCTCCTTCCTTCAGAACCAGCAGACCACGTTTTCCAACTTTGACCCCAAGAACCTGCTGCCCGCCACTCTGCACTACTGGACGTACGAGGGTTCCCTCACCACGCCCCCTCTGCTTGAGAGCGTCACCTGGATCGTCCTCAAAGACCCCATCAGCGTCAGCCCTGTACAGGTATTCAGCTAGCTTCGTTTGGCATTGTTTAAATCGCCCCAGTGGTGACTAAAAGCCCGTCAGTCCTGATCTGAGCATCTGAACGTACCGATGGCAAAGATGCATAGATTTTCAGGTATCTGTTTTTGATTCTGAGAACATCAGGCTACCAGAACCATCCTCGACCATAGGGTACACTGTTGTTGGGTTTGAATGCTTCACTTCTGGTCATTGGGACTTTTTATAGTGACATGAAGCTCGCTTTACTGTGGACAGTGACCCCAGGTTGCAGTTAGATTCGACAAACTCCAAAATAAAATTAATAAGTAAATAAAATCTTGTGCTAATGATTCGACCGGTGCTGTGAGCTGTGTAGGGTAGTGAGTGTGTGTGCGGGGTAGAGGTTGGCATTCAGTACAAACAGGAAGTCAGTTTAGCGCTCTGCAGAGTTTCCTGTGGGTTTCCTGTCATCTGAAGTTGTGAAAGTTCAGACGGCGGGCGCGTATGTCATTTACATGAGTTGGGGTTTTCTGAAAATCTGCTGGGTAGAATTTTGGCAGTGGAAAAAGTTCTATACCATTAATAAACACGTCAGCTGGTGAATTCTCTGTGCCCGTACGAACAGGGCTGGTTGGACTGCCCCCGGTTAGACTGATTTACAGGCCTACAAACACTAGGAGACTGAGACCTGATCCCATAAAGTTTTTCACAGGTCACATGATTTGTACATACAATTATCCGTAAGTACAGACTACATGGAATAGTGGTCTTATTGCCAAGGTTGAAAAAAAAATACAAGATTCTGTTCACATTCGAGCCAGCTTTACTGCTGATCACATGATCACTACCTGGCAGCCTCTAGGACTGTTACGTAAAGCTTGCTTGACTGTGGACAGATAACACTAAGTACAGCAACGTCTCTGCTCAGATCTCTTACAAATATTACCCAAACATTCATTAATATTAATATTATGTATTCATTTGTTTAATTAATATTATTAATTATTAATTAAACTGATGCACCTTTGATTCTCCTGTTCTCTCTGTATTCATAGATGGACAAATTCAGGAGTTTGCTGTTCAGCTCAGATGAAGAGAGCCCTTGCTGCATGATGGACAACTACAGACCCCCTCAGCCCCTCAAAGGGCGCAAAGTGCGCTCCAACTTTAAGTAAAGCCCAGAACCTGTGCCCATGCCTGCCCGCCGCCACCTGCCTGAACGCCTGCCCACCAATCACAGTGCTCTCTTGATTACTAAACGCTCCCTGTAATGCTTTTACCACACGGGCATTGTTTATTTCTACATTATTCTAAGTTCTGAAAGGGTTTATTTAAACTGACTTGTCTAATTGGTTCAAATAACTCATTTTGTTAGTTCAAAGGAATCTACTCATTTGAATTTGTTGGTAACTTAAAGTCTGAACGAACACAAGTGTGTGAATCTATTTGCTCTTTTGTTAAAATGAACAGACTGATTGAACAAACTAACTCATTTTAATTGATTTTGATGAATATGTGTGTGTTTTTAACTGAAGTAGTTGACTCCTTTGAACTGACTCATTTGAATCTGTCGGTTCTTTCCGATTCAGAAATAAATAAAGTGCTTAGAAACTAATTACTTACATGAGATGAGATGTTTTACATGTGCTTAAATAAATAACATATTTTAAATTATGAAGTAACAAAAAATGTATTTATGTAATTTAACGAATTTGTTGTTTTGTTTTTTTGTTTACATGAATCGACTCACTTGAACGAGCTTATTTTCCGTCTTTCATGATGAATCGATTCATTTTACGTAGTTAATATTGTTCATATGCGTTTACTTGTTAATTTCATTAATTAAAAGTTGTTTAAATGTATTAGCTGAGTTTTATGCTTTCTGCAAAAAGAATAAAATGTGAATTTATATCAGTTACTTGATTTGTATGTAAGAAGGAATCAAGGTAAATAAAGTGCATATTTATTCTGAAATGAGTGTAAATGGTTTTAATCTTTTGATTGTTTAATTCACAATTCATTATATGTGATGCATCTGTTGATTCACACACAAGGACCAACAAAATGCTGTTAGTCCCGGATCTTTGTACCTTCATGGATGAGTTGGCTCTAAGGTCTTGGATATATTTTAGCAGGCTGGCCACTTTCCTGGTAGATTCACTTGTTTTGTGTTTTGACATAATGGCTCTCACTATGGTTCAGTGGAGTGCTCAGATCTTTGTCTTCAGCCCCTCTTAACAGCTTTGGGATGGACCGGAACATCAACATCAGTGTTCAGCCTTACAAATGCTGACTAAATGGACACAAATTCCCACAGACATATTTCAAAGTCTCGTGAGAAGACTGAAAAGCTGACAACGGGATGTCCAACAAGCTCATGGTCCGGTGTCCGAATACTTTTGGCACAGATAGTGTTTGTTGTGTTTTTACTCTTTGTGCAACATCATGTTTAAATAAACTGGTGTAATAACCTGCTGTAACTGGTTATTATTTACTCGCCTGTCAGGTCCTTTGAGACAGGGAGTGGACGTCAATCACCTGACAGAGGAGCAGCCAGTGATGATGACATTTCACCCTCAGAAAAACCTCAGTTGATGTTCTGGTTCGTTCCAAAACTGGCTCACTTTGTGCACAGGGACACAGTCATGCTTTAACAGACAGGAAAAGGCCTTCCCTAAACTGCTGCTGCAAATTTGGAAGCATATTATTCCCTTTATATAACTGATTTATTACACCAGTCAGTATAGTGTGAGATTATTTTTACAGCTCTTTATCTCAGAGCTCATCTTGAATTCCTGTCGTTTCGTGACTGTGTGTTTTGTTTAGGCTCTTTTCCAAACAAGTCAACCGTAGCCCTCACATACAGCACCACCTACACATTCACACTGTAATAACACGCTGACAGTAGTCATCCTCACCCCGTGCTCTCACCAGCTAATTCCTTCATTAGATTTCTGTCAGCTCCACTATAGAACCAGTTACTGATAATGACGATTCCACTTTTCACCAACCCTCGAGCTCCTCATACACCCAAAGGACTGGTCTTTAAAAAACATACCTGAGTCATTCTATAATTTGGGGTACATTCCATGTCCAATGATAATAATTATATTTATTCTAACTATTTTCTTTAAAAATGTCATATTTTACCTATTAATGGAAAACATGTTGTAATATCACAAAAACATGATGTGCATCCTATGCTTCATTTAGCTTGAAATTTGTCATGATGTTCCTAAATGAAGAGTTTTTGCTGTGTCCATTTTTTTAGTTGAGGGGGCCTTGGTTTCAAAATAATGAATAAAATCATTAAGGGCAACAACATCTATTTTTTTATTTATTTCAAAAGTTTAAATACTAAAGAAAAATAATATTTTTTAAATTGAGTTTCTCTTTTAAATCCTTTAAATATCTTTATTTATTAATGTCTGCAAAAGTTCTGTCAACTATGTTACTAACAGAACTCCACTCAGCAACTCAAAAATGGTTTGTTCTAAAACTATGTGACCAGCATTACATGAGATCATTTCTCTCTGTGGAGGGTATATTGAACAAACTGTGGTGAATGTTCTCTTATTTTTAAAAATATTTTATCTATAATAGAACATTGTCAATGAGTATATTAATTGACCGTCAACTATGTTACATACATTGTTATGGTTACAATTTTTTTTTATAATTTTAATTCAAATGTATGTTCAAATTAGACATTATTCTGTTCAAGAAATGACATGTGGTCAGCCAGGCAAGGTCTACCACTGAAGTTATGGGTCAAAATAGGGAAATTGTCAACTATGTTACCTGTCAACTAAGTTACCTAGTAGTCTACATCTACTTGCCCTTTTAAATAAAATAAAAAATAATTATGTTTAAGCTTTGCAACTAGTGGATATGTTTCACTAAAGGAATATATTAACTTGAACCACTGATTGTTCTGTTGAGAAAGAACATTGTTTTTGTACTTTTTGGTGATGTGAAATGTACCCCAAATTATAGAATGACCCACCTGCTTTGATGGACCTCACATAAAACTGTGTATTAAAATGAATTTAAAAATGAGTGAATAAAGTCAGGAATCGCAGCAGTCATGGATTGTGCCTGTTTAGGAACGCATCACAGTTAGCTGGTCAATCACAGCTGATAATAATGATAATAATGTTAGTGAAGATGATGGTGATGGACCGATCGATAACGAGTTGCCTTTTCTGTATTGTACATCTGAAACTAAGCCGGCAAGGTGGGTAGCTCACAACAAGAAGGTCCTGGGTTTGATTCCCAGATGGTGCAATCCGGGTGTCCCAGTGTCCTCATGGGTTTCTGCTGGAAGCTCCGGTTTCCTCCCACAGTCCAAAGACGTGCAGTCAGGGTAACTGGAGCTACTTTTGTGTGTGTTTCTCTGTGTGTGTGTGTGTGTGTGTGTCTTTGAGTGTACGTGTCTCTGTGTGTGTTTGTGTGTGCGTGTTTCTCTGTGTGAGTCTCTGTGTGACTGTGTGTGTGTCTCTGTGTGTGTCTGTGTGTGTGTGTCTCTGTGTGAGTCTCTGTGTGACTGTGTGTGTGTGTCTCTGTGTGTGTCTGTGTGAGTCTCTGTGTGACTGTGTGTGTGTGTCTCTGTGTTTGTCTCTGTGTGTGTCTGTGTGAGTCTCTGTGTGACTGTGTGTGTGTCTCTGTGTGTGTCTCTGTGTGTGTGTGTCTGTGTGTGTCTCTGTGTGTCTCTGTGTGTGTCTCTGTGTGTGTGTCTGTGTGTGTGTCTCTGTGTGTGTCTGTGTGTGTGTTTGTGTGTGTGTGTCTCTGTGTGTGTCTCTGTGTGTGTTTGTGTGTGTGTCTCTGTGTGTCTCTGTGTGTGTTTGTGTGTGTCTCTGTGTGTGTTTCTCTGTGTGTATCTTTGTGTGTCTCTGTGTGTGTTTGTGTGTGTCTCTGTGTGTGTTTCTCTGTGTGAGTCTCTGTGTGACTGTGTGTGTGTATCTTTGTGTGTCTATGTGTGTTTGTGTGTGTGTCTCTGTGTGTGTTTGTGTGTGTGTCTCTGTGTGTGTTTGTGTGTGTGTCTCTGTGTGTGTTTGTGTGTGTGTCTCTGTGTGTGTTTGTGTGTGTCTCTGTGTGACTGTGTGTGTGTATCTTTGTGTGTCTCTGTGTGTGTCTGTCTCTGTGTCTGTGGGTGTGTCTGTGTGTGTGCCTCTGTGTGTGTGTGTTTCTCTCTGTGTGTGTTTTTACTTTGTGTGTGCCTTCATGTGTGTGTCTGTTTGTGTGCCTGTGTCTTTTGTGTGTCTATGTTTTTGTCTGTGAATGTGTGTCTGTCTTAATGTGTGTGTGTGTCTGTCTTCGTGTGTGTGTGTCTCAGTGTGTTGTATTAAGATCTAGCTGCAGAGCGAGAGAGAACGTGGGAACTGGGTAGGTTTAATTACACTAATGTGTTCACCTGGGGGGGGTTGGGGTTCGGTGGTTGTAGGTAGAAGTGATTTGCAGTCGTGATTTGATCGAATTAAATCCATTCAGTCGCACAATGGCACTATTGAACCGCCGCTTCTCTGAAAGGATCCGAGTATTTTGAGGATTTGATTTGACCACCGGTGTAATTTCACCTCACCGAAACCTCGGCCAGCCGCTCCCGGCTCTTTTATTATCTCATTAATTTAGTCCTTTCAGAAACGTGCAAATCAAGAATCTGAAGAATGACTGACACCAGAACGAACCCAAACTCACGACATGTGACTAAACTACGGCACTAACATACTGATGAACATTGCAATAACTGCAGAATTAAAATCATACTCGACGACAAATATGGACACGACCAAGCAATTTCTTCATTTTTATCTAGCCAATGATCATGACAAGAAGACGACGAGGCTTAGACTGACTAAGCTTCATGAGATTGGACGTCTTTATTTGTTATTTAAGACGTGCGTAGTTCAAGGGTTTTTTCGGCTGCTCCCTCATTTAGGCGTTGCCACAGCAGAATGATCTACATACCAGACTTGGCACCGTTTTTAGGCAGGATGCAATGCCTGTTGCAACCTTCCTATTTCTATCCAGGCTTGGGACCTGCACTGAGAGTGCACTGACGATTACAATGTGGAATCTAATAAAATGTAATAATAATAATAATAATAATAAAAACTGACAGTGTTACAAATTCTAATACAAACAATCATAAAAAATCTCAACATTTGCGCGTTCCACATTGGCAGACTCGAAAATTGGCATGTTCACCATCGATAATTAAACACAAACTCAATGCAAAACGTCGTAGATGATGCTAAAAAAGCTTATAAGTCATAAATCCGTAAGAGAAATTAATATGGAGTCATTAATACCAAGCTGCTGTCGGGATTTGGCATGTGTCTGTGGGAACATGTGCTCATTCTCACATAAGAGCATTTCAGGTCACGTATGTTCCAGTTCATCCCAAAGGTGTTTAAACTGGTTAAACAGTTTCTTCAAGGACCTCACTGGAACAGCTAAAGCGCCTTTCCCAAAACGCTGCCAATAATTCTGTACACTTGCTGGCAACGGGTGTGGCTGAAGGGCTCAAACGTAATCATTATGAGAGGTGTCCATATACTTTTGGCCTCGTTTGGCCCACGCTTCTCTGAACGGTCTCATTCAGGTCCTGAATGACTGATGGCACCAAAGCCAAACCACAAATGGAGCGCCAAATGATGGTAGTTTATGGAAAGTCGGAAAGCTCTGATATTTAATACTTAGATTTACAGATACCTGCTCTGTGGGGGTCCTGTGGGGGTCCTGACCATTGAAGAACAGCATGAAAGGGGCTAACAAAGCATGTAGAGAAACAGATGGACTACAGTCAGTAATTGTAGAACCACAAAGTGCTTCTATATGGTAAGTGGAGCTGATAAAATGGACAGTGAGTGTAGAAACAAGGTGGTTTTATTGTTATGGCTGATCGGTGTATATATATTGCTATACGTTTTTTTTTATCCACCCCCTGGTCGGTTTCCCATGGAGAACCTTGGAGAGTCGGTGGAGATTAAAGGAGCTCATGTTTTTTGAAAAACATCTACAAACAATGAGACTCTTGAGTCTTTACATGACTGATAGGTGAGACAGTATTCAGTATTAAATCTGTAAATCTTGTGGTTTAGGGCGTCAGAGTATTAAATATCAGTGTATTACTATAAAGGTGCTTAAAAGGGTTTGGTCCACTCTGTGACTCCTGACAGGTTCAGTTCATCTCTGAATGATCTCATTCAGGTCCTGAATGGACTGACGACACAAAGCCAAACCACAAATGGAGGTCCACATGGTGGTGATTCATGGAAAGCTCACATGATCACATGATGTACAGAATCTATACCTCATCACCTATCAGTCATACAAAGACTCGAGAGTCTCATTGTTTGTAGATGTTGTTCAGGACACAATGACTGGACAATCACAATCATGAGCTCTTTTAATATCCATGGGGAACCGACCAGGGGGTGGATAAAAAAACAAAACAAACAAAAAAAGTATAACAATATATATATATATATAATTATTATTATTATAAACCATTATTACCACAAGTTGCCATGGTGATGGTGGACGCTGGCGCATTTGGCTGCCGCTACCGTTACCGTATTTTACCGTATTTTATTGTATTTTTATCGTTTTTCGTTTTCATCTTTTTACACACCTTGTGGATCTATTTCTTTTATGTTACTTTTGATACTTTTATTTGTGCTTTTGATACTTTTTGTTCTTTCTACTGTACATCGCGTCTGCGGCCGGTGGTGAACGGTGGATGAGTTTTCCTGGGATCGGCACGATGTTGAACTATTCCGTTGACCAGCTGAGGAAGTTCAACAACTGCACTACTCCATCGTGTATTTCAGTCATCAAACAGCTTGGACTCCTTCGCCGGCCTCGTTATATTCACAGGGGCTCCCGGAGAAAGCTTGTTTATCTTCGAAACGGTAACGCTATTCCATCCTTCTGGTCAGCC
The DNA here is from genome assembly GCF_030014385.1 of Trichomycterus rosablanca. Classification (NCBI taxonomy): domain Eukaryota; kingdom Metazoa; phylum Chordata; class Actinopteri; order Siluriformes; family Trichomycteridae; genus Trichomycterus; species Trichomycterus rosablanca. The sequence goes on from NC_086012.1 coordinate 858,493, forward strand.
GTGCGCACTGTCGCTCCGCAAACACGTCATCAGAGCGCTGCTGCCTTGCACACCAGTAGCGGTGTAGTCTCCATGACAACGCTGTCCACGGAGTGGGATGGGAAACGCGGAGTGGACTTAGCAAATCTCCGTTCTCTTCCTCGTTCCTCACAGCCAACTACACAACAATACCACTTGAAAATGGCATTGCTTAATGTTCGTTCACTCAACACAAAAAGTACTGTACTTAGTGAATTTATATCTGACAGTGAACTAGACTTTTTCTGTCTCACTGAAACTTGGCATAAACCCTTGGATTATTTTATGTTAAATCAGACCACGCCAATGGGATACTCGTATATTGATGAACCTCGTATGGAAGGGCGAGGTGGTGGTGTTGCTGCAGTCTATAGGGATGATATTAAAATAACCACTTTGTCTTTTCCTGCTGCTCTTTCTTTTGAACACCTGGCTTTCAAGTTGTCAGGGCCTACTCCTCTGGTCACTGCTGTAGTTTATCGTCCGCCAAAGCCAAACGCTTCCTTTCTCTCTGATTTTTCAGATTTTTTAACCCAGCTTAGTGCCCTCTCATCCTCTGTACTGCTTATGGGTGATTTTAACATCCATATTGATGACAACAACTGTAAATTTGCCAGGGAATTTTTGGAATTGTTACAGTGTTTTAATTTCACACAACATATACATTTTCCAACTCATAAAAAAGGTCATACTCTTGACCTTGTCTGCTCTACTGGTGTCCTAGTTCATCAGCCGTCCAGCCATGACCTTACTGTCTCTGATCATTTGACAATCATCATGGACATTGAGGTCACTAAGCCCATCACTAGAGCTAAACGTAAAATATCCTTCAGGAATCTTCAATATATCTCTCCCTCTGCTTTCTCAGATTCTCTTGTTAAAAAGATGTCTGTCTGTCCTGTACTGTCTAGTAATTCATCTGACCTTGTCGATTACTATAATGACATACTCGCCTCATGTCTTGATGAGCTGGCTCCTTTGAGAACCAAATTTGTTTCATTTAGTCATTCTGCACCATGGTACACAATTGAGCTTCACCAAATGAAATCCCGTAAACGCCAGCTTGAAAGACTTTATAAGAAAACCGGTCTAACAGTACATTATCAGATTTATTCTGATTATCTTCAACATTACAAAGACGCTCTTACGGCAGCCCGATCCACTTACTATTCCGAACTCATACATGCTGGATCAACAAATCCTAAGACTCTCTTTTCCACAATAAATAAACTTCTCAAACCAATTGACAATACTACCAATTCCTTTACAGTTGACAAGTGTAACTCTTACCTCTCATTTTTTCAAACAAAAGTTGAGAATATCCACAATTTTCTGACAGTTTCCCCTGTCATCTCTGTTTCTCCGCCTATCTCATCTCAATTTATTACCCAGCCTCTGTCTCAGTTCTCACCTGTGTCTCTTTTGGACCTATCTGAGATCTTAACAGGGATGCGAAGCTCCACTTGTGTTTTGGATCCTGCTCCATCAAAACTTGTTAAGGGTTGTTTTCCAGTTATCTCATCACTTATCACAGAGATAATCAATTCCTCTCTTAGTTCTGGCTCAGTCCCTCAATCACTCAAATTGGCTGCTGTTACTCCCATACTTAAAAAACCTGGACTTGACTCTAACATTATGAGTAACTTTCGGCCCATTTCCAATCTTCCATTTCTGTCGAAAATACTGGAACGTGTTGTTGCCTCACAGCTCAAAGATCACCTAAATTCCAATAATCTATTTGAATCATTTCAGTCTGGTTTCCGCCCCCAGCACAGCACTGAGTCAGCCCTCCTCAAAGTCACAAATGACCTTCTTCTTTCCTCAGACTCTGGACAAATTAATATTCTCGTCCTCCTTGATCTTACTGCAGCTTTTGACACCATTAATCACTCCATTCTTCTGTCCCGCCTTGAATCCTCTGTCAACATCACTGGTACTGCCCTTTTGTGGTTAAGGTCATATCTCATAAACAGACAACAGTTTGTTAATATCAACAATTGTAGTTCTGCCATTGCTCCACTGTCCCAAGGCGTTCCCCAAGGCTCAGTGTTAGGTCCCCTTTTGTTTATTCTTTATATGCTCCCCCTTGGTGACATCATACGTCGGCATGGTTTACATTTCCACTGCTATGCTGATGATATTCAGCTTTACATCTCCTCCAAATCCATTAATACTGAACTTCACTCCACTCTGACAAATTGCATCACTGAAATGAAATTGTGGATGAAAGCTAATTTCCTCAAATTAAACTGTGAAAAATCAGATATGATCATCGTAGGTCCTACAACCCTGGCAAAAACCACAAAAAATTTTCAAATTACCATTGATAATGACACTTTGTCTCCGTCTTCTAACATCCGAAATCTTGGTGTAATTTTTGATAGCAACCTCTCTTTTGACCGCCATGTAAATCACATCACCAAAACTGCTTTCTTTCATCTAAAAAACATAGCACGTCTACGTCCATCACTCTCCTTTTCTGCCGCCGAAACCTTGATTCATGCTTTTATTACATCCAGAATTGATTATTGCAATAGCATCCTTTATGGTACATCTAACAAAATCCTAAAAAAACTTCAGTATATCCAGAATTCAGCTGCTCGCCTCCTTACTCATACTCGCTCCCGTGATCATATTACACCTGTTCTACAAAAACTTCATTGGCTTCCCGTTGCTCAACGCATTCAATTCAAAATTCTTCTATTCACTCACAAAGCTCTCCATAATCAGGCCCCATCCTACCTCACCGACCTGCTCCATCAGCACATTCCCTCCCGTAGCCTTCGCTCTTCTGAGGCTAACCTACTGTCCATACCCTCTAGGACCAAGCACCGGACCTGGGGTGACAGGGCCTTTTCCATAGCTGCTCCATCTTTATGGAATGCTCTCCCCAAACACCTACGAGATTGTCCTGACCTGTCCAAATTCAAGTCACTTCTCAAAACTCATCTATTCAGAGTGGCATTTAACTTGTAACAACACAAAATAAATGCTTTTATTTTTGCTATTCTTTTTAATAGTTTTTATACTTAGATCACGACAGAAATGTGAAGTCCTAGATCCTAAAACTTGTAAAGTTTTCAGTTTCCTGATTGCATGTAAATCTGTCCTGTTTCTGTCTAATTTTAAGAAATTGTTCTATATTTGTTGTTCTCTCTCATAATTTAGCTAATTTTTAATGAACTGTCTTATGCTGCTCTCTTTGTTTTTATCTTAATTATTCTTGATGTTGATGTACTATTTTGATTTTGTACTATGATTTGTATGGTGTATGTACGTATTTGTTTTGATTATTTGTCTTATGTAAAGCGTCTTTGAGTATCTTGAAAAGCGCTATATAAATAAAATGTATTATTATTATTATTATAAAGGTGCTTAGAAGCGTTTGGCCCACGCTGTGACTCCAGACAGGCTCAGTTCTCCTCTGAACGGTCTCATTCAGGTCCTGAATGGTCTGAACTCTGATCTTGTTGGGTTTTTTGGGGATGGAGGGGAGGAAGATGTGATTATTAGTTACAAAAAAACAACAACAGTTGCAGAAATCATCATGATCACCAGCCAGTCCACGTCCCGTACCAGTGTATGTAAACTCCTCTTTGATCTTCACGCCTGTATTGCTTTGATCTTCACATGACGGTGCATATTTTGAACGAGACGCTTCTCAGTGTTCCAGTCTGTGAGTCCAGTGATAAGCTGAAGAACTGGCTGATAAGAACTGGTTGGGCAAAACTTCATGAGCGATTACGTAACACCCGAACCCTCGCGGAGAGAAGCGACTGAGAAGCACAGCTCTTATTACTAGCTATAAAGTTCCACTGTCAAATAAATAAATCACACATCGTTACGTTCACACACTAATAAAGATCACACCGAGAGGTTACGGCACGCCTGCTTGGACGCCTGACTGATTCTGAGAAAGGTGAGGTCAGTCCAGAATTACACGGGAGGAGCTTGTCAATGATCTCAAGGGAGCTGGGAGCACAGTCACCAAGAAAACCATTAGTAACACACTTCGCCGTAATGGATTGAGATCCTGCAGTGCCCGCGAAGTCCCTTTGCTCAAGAACGCTCATGTACAGGCCCGTCTGAAGTTTGCCAATGAACACCTGAATGATTCAGAGAAATCTTGGGAGAATGTGATATGATCAGATGAGACCAAAATTTAGCTCTTTGGCATCAACTCCACTCGCCGTGTTTGGAGGCAGAGAAATGCCCGGTGGGGATGGTGTTCTTGCGGTCATATCCAGCATTTCTCTGCTCCCAGCTCCCTTGAGATCATTGACGAGCTCCTCCCGTGTAATTCTGGACTGACCTCACCTTTCTCAGAATCATTCTTACCCCACCAGGTGAGATCTTGCATGGAGTTCCAGAGTGAGGTGAGGGTGATTGACTGTGATCTTGTATTTCTTCCATTTTCAAATTATCGCACCAACAGTGGTCTCTTTCTCACCAAGCTTCTTGCTGATGGTCTTGTAGCCCATTCCAGCCTTGTGCAGGTCTACAATCTTGTCCCTGACGTCCTTTGATAGCTCTTTGGTCTTGCCCATGGTGGTCGAGAGATTTGAACGGAAGGAACTGATTCTGTGACAGGAGTCTTTTATACAGAGACAGGACTAATTTGTGAGCCTCATGGGCACATAACCGGTCTGTGGGGGTCAGAATTCTTGCTGGTTGGTAGGGGATCAAATACTTATTTCCCTTAATTAAATAAAAATTAATTTATAACCTTTATTTAATGTTTTTTTTCTGGATTTTTTGTTGATATTCTGTCTCTCTCTGTTAAAATAAACCTTCCATAAAAATTATAGACTGTTCAAGTCTTTGTAAGGGGATCAAATACTTATTTCCCCCACTGTTTATATAACTGATATATAACTGATTTATTACACCTGCTAGCAACTGCTGTGGCTAAAAAATGTGAATTCAAAAATTAGAAGTGGTGTCCCAATACTTTTGCCCGTATAGTGTGTAAACAAAGCGAAGCATTAATATTGGGACACGACAAATAAAAACATTTAAAAAGTGTCTCTGGTTAGAGAAAATGAGCTTTTTTGGAGCTTTTTTTGCAGAATTGTGGGTCAAACTTTAATTCTACTGGCTTCAGTGTTTCCCATGTTGAATGCGCTGGTGTTCATTACAAACAGGACACCTCCACAATGTATTGATGTATTGCTTTGATGTTGAGCTTTTTTGCACAATTGTGGGTCAAACCACTTTTAATCCTACAGGATTTAGTGTTGAATGCGCTGGTGTTCATTATAAACGGGACACGTCTGTGATGTTCACAATGGCGTTTTCTAACAGCTTTGGGCTCATTAGCCGAAACGACGTTTCTCAATATGCCGGATCCCATTAACGTCGTTCCTGCTGGGCAGAATAAGCAGCACAGAAGCACCATTAGCTGCTCGCTGGTGTGATGGTGGGGCGTCCATGCTGCCTGAACGACGACTGGGAGAGATTTTAATGCTAATGATTTTAATCTAGAGGATGTTTAGCTTAATTCTACTCAAAACATGGAATTTAACCAGAATTCTACATTCTAAACATGCACTATACGTACGGCCAAAAGTATTGGGACGCTGCTTCTAATTATTATTAATTAATTCACACGTTTCAGGCACAACAGATGCTACCAAGAGTAATAAATCGATTATATAAAGGAAATGACATGCTTTCTGTATATAACTTTGCAGAAGCGGTTTAGGGAAGGTCCTTTCCTCTTCCAGCATGAGCAAACTCTATAAAGACAGGCTCTACAAAGCTCCACTTAACAGCTCTGGGATGAACCGGAACATCAACACTTTTGAATAAATGGGCACAAATTCCCATACACAGACACACTTCAAAGCCTTGTGAGAAGCTGAAAAGATCAGACAGACGTCGCTCTGTTTTACTACAGTTTGTTTCTGAAACCAAACATCCGACGAGCTCAAGGTCAGGCGTCCAAATACTTTTGTCCATATACTGTATTTATTAATTTCTAAATTATCATAAATCTGCTTCTCCTGACCGTATTTCCCCTCTTCAGGATGATACACTCACAGAGGAGCGTTTTTGTGCCGATCCTGCACTCCTACACACCGCTGAATCCTGTACATACGGCCGCGCGGCTTCCAGCAACGTTTCCGCCCACACGACGAGCCGAGCGTCTCCCGTAATCCCGTAAATGATCAGAACAAAAAGACGATCAGCGTGTTTATTTCCGTCTGTAACCCTACGCCCTAGAGAGAGGGTCACCGCTCTGACCTTGTGCCTGGTATGAACGGCCCTGACGTGCCGTGTGAGATGAATGAGATTCTCATGATGGGTGGCGGCAGGTTGTGTTTTCAAGGACCTGCAGACAGACAGACTGGTAAGTTCTACGTGTTTGGTTTCATGGGCGGCCCGGTATCGCAGCTTCAGCTTCAGAGAGACGGCAGGTTCGTCAGGGGAGGAGCTGGTAAGTGTGAGATCGGGAAACCGTGATGTATAGAAAGACGTCCACCTGGAGCGAATTAACACTCACATAAGGGCATCAATCATATGCGCCTCTGTGCCCCCTCTGTCAGCCAAAATGACGGTGCAGGAGGACACGAATCTTAACGTGGGTCACTGACACTGCCATGTGCTTCTATTCATAAAGTTGTTATTATTTTTTGTACTATTTTATTTCTACATTTTCTCCCTTTTTCTCCCAGTTTAGTAATACCCAGTTCCTCTTCCTCTGCTGGAGACCACAATGGCATACGAGAAGGGCATATTTTCCTGACACGCCCTTCCTCCGACGTGTGCGTGCTCCACCAAGCCCTGCTTATTCGCCCGTACTTCGGTTGATTGGTGCGTGAGATCGGTCTCGCACAGGGAGAGTCACGCGCTGATCTCCACGTTCCTCCACTTCTGTACAGGAGGCTAGGGCTACTAACCAGGGTCCTTTTTAGTCCCGTCTTTTCCCACCCAGCAGACTAGCAGCCGATTATGTCCACTTTTGTGCCTGCTAGAGGGTGCCATAGTGGTTATTTCTACTTAAATTCTACATGATGTCCATATATATATGAGGGGGTCTGGCTTTCCTCTCAGTGTTGCACAGCTCGATTATTTTTATAGAAATTGCTTCACAAAGTCACAAAAGATCTAAAGAAATGTCTAATTAAATGAAATTATGAATACAAATTTTGTTTTATTTTTGTGTTTTATAAGTCTGCTTAAGATCTGAAATAATTCTGTGTGACGGACGTGCGCTGACAGAGTCGAACAGAAAGGGTGTAAATAATTTTTCACAGCACTATAGTGCTGAATGTACTGACAGACACTCCGTTCTCTTCCCGGTGAAGAGCGATGGTTCGTTTTTACCTCCAGCTCTCATCGTTACTCCGCCGCCTGGATCACGGCGACCTTCCTCCTCTCCACCGTGTCAGTCTGACACCACTGGCGCTCGGGTGGGGTCGGGTGGGGTGCGTTCTCCACTCTAATCTCTGTGTGCCACCTGGCTCCGATACAGCGTGCCCGCCTTTCACACAGATGATACACGCTTGGGGCACCGACTCACTCAGACGATCGTGGGGACCTCCGAAAATATAAAAAGTGAACTGATTACTTCAAAATCTTTTCACAAAGGTTGAAACAATTTATTAATTCGCTCTTTTAATCATTATTTTAACACATTTCTGAGTGAAATTAGAACCCTGAGAGCGAGTGAGAACAAGACCGGCCTACATATCTCATTTTTTGATCAAGAGAAACTGAATGAGAAAATAGATTGAGCTTTATACCGCCACCTGCTGGTCAGGCTGATATCAGCATGCTCACACACCACCAGATCGTTTTATTTATTTATTTATTTGTTTGTTTTATATATCAGCAGGGGTGTCCACATACTTTTGGCTATACGGTGTGCACACGTCCCTCACCTGAGCTGGTGAATCAGGTGTGTGCTGTTACGGGTGTGTAAAGGGCCACGCACACGTTTTGCTTTTTACTACTATAATCCATCGAGAGCAGAAATGCACACAGCAAAGGGTGTGTGTGTGAGTGTGCGTGTGTGTGAGTGTTTACATCAGTCTCCAAAAGTATGTGGACACACCTTCTAATGATTAAATGTATGTGTTTTAGCCACACCCGTTATTAACACGTGTATAAAATCAATCATATCAAATCATTTACACAGCACGACTGTTCCAGAACAACTGTTCCAACCAGACGTGGTTCGGTTTGATGAGTTTCGGTAGCAGGCAGACCTGCTGGTCCAGCCCTCCAAAATCCTGTGGAAGAGCCTTGACAAAAAAGTGTGTGTGGTGGGTGTCTAGATACTTTAGGCTATGTGTGTGTGTGTGTGTGTGTGTGAGTGTGAGTGTTTAGAATAAGGTGTTTCCCAATGTGTAATAGATAAAAACGTGTACAGGTACGTCCTACTACACAAACACACCTGAGAGCACACACACACTCACTTACTCACACACACACACACACACTCACACACACACACACTTACTCACTCACACACTCACAGCTGTTTGTAAAAGGAGAGGTGTTGCGTGTTCAGACACAAATCAGGTGGAGGAAAGAGGACGATGACTAAACCGCTGTGCCGGGCTTACACACATAAAAACATGACAGCATGATTCACGCTGTACACATTTATATACGGGCACAGAGAAGTCAGAATCTCAGGATCATAATCACTAATAAAAACTCAGTGGAACTTTCCAAACCACTAAATGAATAAATCCGAGCTGCTGTATGTATATTTCTGACCCATCAAAGCACTTGAGAAGTCAGGAACTGATGCTGGATGCCATGCCTGGGTCACAGTTGACGTTCCAATTCATCCCAAAGGATTCAATTCAGAACTGAATTTTTTCTAGACCAAACATCTCATGCTGATGCTTCACGGATCTCAATCCTTTAGCACAGGTGAACAGTTAGGGAGTCAGGTTGGAACAGGATAGGGCCTTCCCTGTAATAATTAGCAAGAGGGACACAGAGGGACACTTGGACGGTCTCTACCATACTGATGTACCTCACAAAGGGATGAGCTGTGATGTAAGGTGCAGACAAGCAGCAATTTTGCCTGTGCCCGGCGTCTTCCCCTCGACCTCTTTCATCCCCCCCCCGTCACCGGTCCACCCCCGTCCTCTCCTTCCCTTTTCATCTCTTTTCCTTTTTCATCTGGTTTCTAACGGATGAATGGATACGGTCGCCATAGCAACCGCATGTTCTCGGTTATGAAATGGAAATCGGGGCCGAGTCAGGAGCGGGAGATAAACGAGGCCGAGCCGAGCCGAAGCGCCAGTCGCCCGTGTTTGGTCTGGGGTTTATCCAACACTGGTCCTGGTATGGATCTTTATCTCCTGTTCTGACTGCTCAGCGTGTTTACCTTCAGTGGAACGCGTGAAGATAGAAACCGAAGATATACGTGCTCAACACTCAGCCCTGGTCACGCTACATGGCCAAAAGTATTCGGACGCCTGACAGTGAGCTTGCCGGACGTCCTGTTTCAAAAACAAACGCTGTTAAAATAGAACGACTTCTGTGTAAAGCCTTCTCACAAGACTTTAAAGTGTGTCTGTGTGTGGGAATTTGTGCCCATTTAAGCATTTGTATTTGTATGGCTGGGCACTGATTAATCAATTGATATTCCGGTTCAACCCAGAAGCTGTTGAGTCAAGCTGAGGTCAAGTATCTGTGTGCAGGACACTGGAGCTTCCCTAAACTGTTACCACAAAAAGCACATAATTTACTTTATATGATTAATTTATTGCACCTTATTTGTGAAACACTTACATTTAAGAATTAGCAGGGGCGCCCAGATACTTTTGTCCATGTAGTATACATTTAAAGCAAGCTGGGCTGGTTGGCAGTGGTTTTGACCCTGCAAATGCCCAGTTGGCATGCGGACGATGGATTAAAAGTTGGTAGCGTTTCCAGTATTTCTCAGATGTTGGTTTTTGGTAGTCGTGCCAGTACCCAGTTTTACAGGGCATATCATTATCCTGGCATATCACATTTCTCCACTTCTGAATACTCTCATTCATTCCTCTCTCACACACTCCTGAGACCGAACACCATCGGATTTTGACACAGGAGATGGGTTTTAGTCTCGGTTTGGTGAACGCCGTGTCCAGTTCCTGAGTGGTAGGTGGTCAGTATGCCAGGTTGGTCAGGTTGGAACAGGATAGGGACTTTTTATAATAATCAGCAGAGGTAGTCCATGGCATTCGAGGCATTTGGACACAGAGGGTATGTTTATTGCTCTTCTTTTTGAAATCTGTGCTTCTTTGTGTTGAGTGGATGATCTCTACCATACTGACGTACCTCACAAAGGGGTCTAACTCAGTTGTTAGACTATATACTGTAAGTCGCTTTGGGTAAAAACGGCTGCTAAATGCTGAAAATGAAATGTAAAACTTTGTGAACTTTACGATGCCAACTTTTCCTCCTCAAAGCCACAGATGTGTAAAACCTGTTTGACTGTGAACAGTGCCAATCAGGTTCCACCAGCTTTCTAGGCACAGATCAGTCAGCTCTGATCTCTGATTTACATCTGATCATTCAGACCGGTTTCATCCAAACATGGGGCGACAATTTGGTCTGACCTCACTTAGAGGTCGCTGTTCCAAGTACTTTGTAAAGGATCGAGCCAAACTAGCCCTATTTATATGGGCACTAATCATGGATCTATTAATGGATCTAATCTATTGAGTGAGGAATGAGGAGGCCAGATCAGAGGAATAAAAACTTTTTACAGTGTAATAAACATCACTGTTTATTACCGGATGATGCAGATCGTCAGAGAACCTTCCAAGGCTCTTCTGATCTGACGCAGCACCTGAAGAAACAACAGACTACAACGTTTTATCATTATTCAAGCTCTGACTTAACAGCGTAACAGCGTCAATAAAGCATAAAAAGAAAAAAACAAGAACCTTCTAATAAATCGTGACGCAACATGGCATGAAACAAGATCTGAACATCCATGTCGCTGCCAACCTGAATCAGGAGGAACTAAAGGAACCTCTGAGGTGTCTCTGCAGAGGAAGATGCAGCGGAACGACGTTCACGCGTGGGCGGCATTCAGATCAGCACGCCAGCAATAAATACGGACCTGGTTTCCAGGTAATGATGGTTATCTGTGTGACCTTTTCAACCACAACCTCCGCTCAGAGGAACGAACGCTATAATCAGACTTCTGTGGCATCTACACGGAAAAATTCGGAGTATCCTGCATTTCATGTACAAGTCAAACGCTGCTACGGTATATTACCGAAAGTATTTGGACACCTAATGAGCTTGTCGGTTGTAACAAGGAGTATATAGTTAATATACATCGATCAGCCACTGTCACTGCTGGACTGAGAATAGTCCACCAACAAAAAATATCCAGCCAACAGCGCCCCGTGGGCAGCGTCCTGTGACCACTGATGAAGGTCTAGAAGATGACTGACTCAAACAGCAGCAATAGATGAGCGATCGTCTCTGACTTTACATCTACAAGGTGGACCGACTAGGTAGGAGTGTCTAATAGAGTGGACAGTGAGTGGACATGGTATTTAAAAACTCCAGCAGCACTGCTGTGTCTGATCCACTCATACCAGCACAACACACACTAACACACCAGCACCATGTCAGTGTCACTGCAGTGCTGAGAATCATCCACCACCTAAATAATACCTGCTCTGTGGGGGTGCTGACCATTGAAGAACAGCATGAAAGCCAACTAAAACAGTATGTAGAGAAACAGATGGACTACAGTCAGTAATTGTAGAACTACAAAGTGCTTCTACTGTATATGGTAGGTGGAGCTGATAAAGAGAGTGGAGTGAGTGTAGAAACAAGGAGGTGGTCATAATGTTATGGCTGATCTGTGTATAGTTTAATAGGTCCAGTAAACGGACACTAAACATCAGTGACTGACCCTAGACATGTGCCTGGCCAAAGGGAAATCAGCCCCAGTGGTCATGTTCCACAATCTAGTTCAAAGCCTTTCAAAAATGGTGGTGACTGAGCCACCTGATCCAAAATAACACCCATTGCTACGTACAAGATGTTTCAGCAGATATGGACCAGACAAACGCACCTCTGTGTCCTTGTGCGATACAGTTACACTTGTTATGTGTTCTCTGGAACTCCTGAATAATCAAAGTGAGGTGATAACATCAGCAGGTCTGACAGAAAACTTCTGTACTCAGTACCGCAGTGCGGGTGGTGGAGTGGGTGCCACAGAATGCGTCTTTAGTAGTTTTGCTACGTCCATAATCTCAAAAAGGAGGATCTCAGACGATAAAAATGAGGGCATGACAGTGGGTAGTCAGGATCGTGTCTACAGCACATTGAACGGTTATTAAAACTTAGTAATTAACCAGCATTTCAGGGCCGGACGTTCCACAATAAAGTGGTGGATGTCCTCACAAAAAGTTGCGGCTTTAAACCAATAAAATACGTTTCTTATGAGTCGTTTCTTTTGACATGTTTGTAAACCAACTACAGACGAATTAATTATGATCATTACAAGCGTCCGTTAGCTTCCGAAGGAGGACAAATACGTGTCTGTCCAGGTATTGCGCCGGACTGCGGACAGACAGATGAAAAACTAGTCCGCCTGGCGTAAAACCGGACATATAGACACCCTAGTGTTTAAAGCCTGGGTTTAATCCCCTGGTCACTGTCTGTGAGGACTTTTTCCACTTCCTAAATACACCTACTGAGCAGAAGGACAGCTCTAAATTAGGTCCCTAGGTGTGTGTGAGTAAAACTGAGAGTGTGTGTTATCTAGTAATAAATGTATAAATGTATTATTTCCCTCTGATCAGTGTTTCAAAGTAGCACCAGTGACCCACCTCGATCCAGACCAGGATGAAGGCGAAAATAAAAAACGGATTGGGACAGGGCCATTTTGAATGACCGTTCGTTCCAGGTTCATTTGCCGCCACCTGGTGGTGAAGATGTGCCACTACAGGCTGACTCGGTCTCTCCAGAAATCTATTCTGTCGGATTTTCATTTTCTCCTCCGATGAATAAATGACATCTGAGCTGAAAATCTAATATCATTACTGAGTCAGGATGGCTGCACATGGTGAAAACGAACTGATAAAAGAAGCTACAGCTTCATTTCTGGCGCTCTCTCGCTCTGCTCGTCTGAATGAATGAGCGAACTGTAGCGTTAAGCCCGACCGGCGCTTCACTTCCATCTTTTTTCCCCCTTTTTGAGCAGCTGAAATGCATTAATATAAACACTCTAAACCTGGAGCTTTTACTTCTAATCTCATCCGCATTTATGTGGTTTCTACGAAGCAGCCGAGAGCCACAGAACGTTTAATAAATGAGAAGGACGGTTTAGCTTTTACCAAGGCTGCGCTAGCATGGTGCTGTTTAATTGACTGACCTTGTGCTAATTCTGACATGGCCTCGCATACGGTTCTTGCTTTTTTTCTGATAGATAAATGAGAAGCCTGTTGCACAAATTAACATTCCTGCATTCCTGCACTTTTTCTGAGGATGGTTTTTGCTTTGAACAGAAATAACCACGTTTGGTAAAGAAAGTATTTCTTCGCATCTTTAAAACTCAGGTCTGATTTTTGGAGGATTCAAGACCTCGATGGCAACCAACTTTGGTGCCTAAATGACCCAAATTCATATATTTTTAATGAACACAGGTTGTGTACAGCGACAGGAGGAGGTTAAATGAGCTAAAGCAGATTGCTAATATCAAATTATAGTACACGCTGGAATCAATTTGTGATTTGTGATTGTGATGAGGTGAATGTGGCACATGGCTGTGTAGTCGCAGGCCACCCAAAATGCCCATGCTGACCCCTGTCCTCTATTAAAAGCACCCACAATGGGCACAAGGGGATCAGACCTGGACTTTGTAGCAGGTCCTGGACGTGTTGCTGGGCGGCCAAGACTTATTTATACTGGTGAACATAAAGGCCTTGGCACTGGGTACAAATCAATAGAAGATCTGCTGTAGATCAATTTGTGATGAGGTGAATGTGGCACATGGCTGCGTAGTTTGCTAATATCAAATTATAGTACACGCTGGAATCAATTTCACTATAAATAAAACTAAATGATCCCTACAAAGCAGGGGGGGGGGGGGCACTATAATAACATATTAGCTCACGATTTCCATTCAGAGACAATCCAAAATCTTGTTAAAAGTGCTTTTTAATACTGCATATTTCACTGATAACAGTCTGGATGGTCCTTTTTGTATTCAGCATGGAGAATCCAACAACTCAAGCTAAAACATGGACTCATCTGACCACAGCACACATTTCTACTGTCCTTTACACTGATGGACAACTTTTTTTCGCCTTGTATTTTTGTGATGCAGCGGCGGACTGCGTTAGGTGACGATGATTTTCCGAAGTACTCACAAACCAGTGTGACTATTATTCACAGTATGCCTTCTAAGGTCTTGAAGGTCACACACAACAGTGGTTTCAGCTTTGCCCTACACAGACTGAGATTCCTCCAAATTCCCTGAATCTTTTCACAATATTATGCACAGTAGAGGGTGAAAGACCTCAATTATTTGCAATCTTGCATTGAGAAATGTTCTTTTTGGCACAAATTGGTGATCTTCATAGACTGATTCTTTAGTGGATCTTCCTTTTATACCCAGTCATGATTCCTTCACCTGTTACCAACTCACCTGCTCATTGTGAAATGCTTCAAAGCACCGTAATTTGAATATTTTATAAACTTTTCTATTTATTTCCCATTTCCTCCCAATTTATTGTAGTCAATTTGTCTTCTGCTGCTGGTGGATCCCTGATTGCAGTCGAGGTGGGTATATTGCTGCTCACGCCTCCTCCTACCCTTAGCGGAACCCTTTTTCACCCTTGCATTCTGCACAGGCGCCTCTATCTGCCAATACGGTCCTTACACAGCATTTGAAGACCCCACCCACATAGTCCGGTCATCCCTTCCTGCAGGCATTGCCAATTATGCCCGCTAGATGGCACCTAGCCAACCGGTGACAATGCAGAGGAGTTCAGAATCTCGGCGCTGGTGTGCTAGCAGAATATCCCGCTGCGCCACCTGGGCACTTTATAAACTTTTCACTCTTAATTTGACCCCCTGTCCCAACTTTTTTTTTGAAAGCCGTAATGAGTACCCAGGCATCAAATTCAAATTTTTTTATGTTCACAATAAAACCAAGACGTTTTCTTCTACGTTTGCCAGTTTAATAAAGATTCAAGAGAATTAACCAATCACAGATTCAGTTTTTATTGCTCTGTCACAACTCTCCTGGAAATGGAGTTTGTAATGAACCATGCGAATCCACTCGGACACGAAGTGAAAATAAAAAGCTGGCAGACTTTCATCAAACACCCTGATTTATTTAATCCAACATGACAGAACTGCTGAGATTCACATTTCTGTTCCTTCTCTTTTATCATCCACCCATCCATCAGTCTCGCTGCCCATTTCACATCCGCAAGCTGAGATCTTTTTCTGCCAATAAATAATTCAAATCGTTCGTCCTCTAAATATACACGAGCGCAAAATGAAACCGCTCGCTCTCGAACCTGAGTCGCTCAGTTCAGTAATCAGTAAAATCACTCACAATCTATTTGTGTGTATTGCAAAAAAAACCCAAACCACATTATTTTTAGAATGAAACCAGGAGCAACTTAATTGAGAACATTTTCAAATTTTACATGTACAGTGATGAGCCAGAACATTAGGACCACCTCTAAAATGATGCATGTGAGGCTGAGGGATCTATCAAATTTCGGGCTGATGGTAGTTGAACGCAGCATTTACAGTACGATCAGCTGTCAGTAGTATCCACCACCACCGCTGTGTTGCTGGGTGGCCAAGACTTATTAATACCAGCAAACATTAGGGCCTTGGTTCTGGGTACAGACCAACAGAAGATTTATTGTAAATGAAATTGTGATGAGGTGAATGTGGCACATGGCTGCAGGCCTATTAAAAGCACCCACAATGTGCACACAGGTATCAGACCTGGACTTTGGAGCATTGATGGTTAAATTGTCTGGCAGGTTTCTCAAGATCGTGTGGATGACTGGACATGATGGACGATCCACCTTGCAATGAAGAGAACTTGAAGGACCTGCTGGTAGCATCCTGGTACCAGATACAACCATATGACAGCGTGTTTATCTGAGTGGTCCTTATGTTTCGCCTCATACGTGCTTCATTTGGTGATATTTTATTTTATTATTACACACTTCTGGTTAGTTACTGGTTCACAAGTTTGTCAAACACAGTCATGGACAATTTAGTATCTCCAGTTCACCTCACTTGCTCGTCTTTGTACTGTGGAAGGAAATCGGAGCTCTTGAATGAAACCCACACAAACACGAGGAGAACATGCAAACTCCATACAGAAAGGACCCGGACCTCTCCACCATGGGAATGCCGACCTATTTGGTGAAACGGTAACTACATACTTTAATGCGGTTAATTAGATGTTTGTTTATATTTATAAGTACACATTTAATTAATTTATATTTATATTATTAAATTAAAAGATTGTAAATTGTAAATCTGTTTATTTTATTTTATCTGTAGTTTCCAATGTGAGGCACCAGGGGGCGAATTCAGCCAGCAAAGTTCATTTTAAGCTCTGGATTTATTAACCCTTTCGACTCCTCACAGATTTGTGACATCAAAAACTCTATTAACAAACGTTAATTTTTTTAATTAGACAGAAAATAATGTAAATAATGTAAACAAAAAAGAATAAACTATTTAGAGGTCTAGAAATGATTCTATGATGTTTGGAAAATGGAAAAAATGCAACACAATTATTGTTAATAAATTATGTTAAGAAAATTCTGTTCCAGTATGACCACACCCGAATCAAATACTATAAAGACAGGGTTCGATGAGGAACACCAGTGGCCTGCACAGAGCCCCGACCCCAACCCTAATAAACACCTCAACCCCACTAAACACATCAACCACACTAAACACCCAAACCCATATTATAAACCCCAAACCCCTATTAAACACCTCAACCCTACTTAACACATCTGAGTTAAATTAGAATGTTGAATGTGAGCCAGGTCATCTCGTCCAACATCACTGCCTGACCTCACAAATTCTTGTTTATCTGAGTGGGCACAAAGCCCCACAGACCCACTCCAAAATCTTGTAGAAGGGTGGTGTTGGAACTGGATGTCCAACAAGCTTATAGCCAGGTGTCCACATACTTATGGCTAAATAGAGTACAAGTAGATGAGTAAATGAGCTCTGTCCTTTTTCATTTCACCCTCGTGTTACCAGACGTTTCACCCGGTGGAAGTTTCTCATACCAGTTTTAACTCTTCGCTCCTTGAATGATCCACAAGGTTGCAGAAGGTTGGTAGGCCACTCAGAATCATGGTGAACCGCGAGTAGTGATTTTCTTACGTACGGTTTCCAGGAAGTGACCTCTCCCAGCCCACCTGATCCAGCTCATTAGACAATTATTATACCCTTGACGAGCTTCATTTGATGTTCTGCGAGTTAGAAAACCATGAAAACCATGAAGCCGAGCCTCCAGGACCGGCATGTGGTCACCGGATCTCGAAGCAGCGGGTGATTTCGTAACGGTGTTCCAGCAGCGCTCTGAACAATCAGAACACTAGTTGAGGAAAAAGCTCTTGGAAGAAAATGGTTTCAGTTCCACAGACGTTTAGGAAGTTCTGGTGGCATGTGGTGACCCTAATCCTGTTTTGTGCAAGTTATGTTGGGTTTCTCTTTAATTAGTTGTCCAAATGCGTTCCGTTGCTTCTATGTAGGGACGATAACAAAGCAACTAGACGCCCGCCTGCTGTTTTCCGATTTTCTCCACATTTGCTCCTCTTTTGTGTTTAAATAACAACATTATTTAACCGCCAGTAACCAAAGAAAGGCTTTTTCCCCTCCATTTTTCACTATTATTGACCAGTAAACGATGGCAGGGGTCTTCAGGGGTAGTGGACTGACGTAGGGTTAGGGTTACGACTGGAACGATTATTTCTAATCTGTTGTTCCACAGGTCTGGAGAGGCCACTTTTAACAATTGAGTCCTAAATAAGCCAGTCAATCCACGTGGGCAGCTTTAAACCGCCATCTTTACGATTATTTATTTATTTTGGATAAACGTGGGCGCTGTTGTTGGTCGTGAAAGCCTTGGTTGGTGTTCTAGTTCATTCCAAAGCTGTTCAAGTCAGTCGACTTTTCTTCATAATGTCATTATAGGGACACAGTCATGCTGGAACTGGAAAGGGCCTTCCCTAATCTGTTGCTGCAAAGTTGGATTTATAAGATAAGATTCCTTTATCAATCCCCGAGAGGCGGCACGGTGGCTCGGTGGGTAGCACTGTCGCCTTACAGCAAGAAGGTCCTGGGTTCTAGTTTGCATGTTCTCCCCGTGTCTGTGTGGGTTTCCTTCGGGAGCTCCGGTTTCTTCCCATCCCACAGTCCAAAAACATGCAGTCAGGTTAAGTGGAGACGCTGAATTGCCCTATAGGTGTGTATGTGTGTGTGTGTCTGCCCTGCGATGGACTGGCACCCCAGGGGTGCAGGGTGTTACTGTGTGCCTTGCGCCCATTGAAAAGCTGGCATAGGCTCCAGAACCCCCCACGATCCTAATTAGATAAGCGGTTGATGGTGTCCCAATACTTTTGTCCATGTGGTGTCTCTTTCCCACTTGAACAGGAACACCTAAGCCACATTCAACATGATTGGAAGGCATAAGTAGATTTTAGAAAGGAAATGAGTTCCACTCAGTAATTGTATACCCACAAAGTACATCTGTGTGTCAGGTGTACCTAATAAAGTGCTCGGTGTGCACGTTCCTCATAAGACCTGGTTATTGATGCTAAGAAAATGAAAAGCCGCGTTCATTAGCGCTTGCCTGATGAAACGGTTTAACTAAATGAAAAAGCTTCGGCAGCGTCGGCTTCTCCTGACCATCAGCAGATCTAATCCGGGGTGGACGGTCCCCTTGGCAAGTTAGCCGATTAAACGTTCTCGGGAAAAGTTGCCCCGCTTTTATAGTTTATAGCGTTCTCCATCATGGTTAGGGCTAGCGGGGCACGTAATTAGCAACCGTGAAGGCAACAGATAAGCTAGCCTGACGACGGCCTCATTTCCGTGACTGAAAGCGGCAGGTTGGAATTTAATTACTAATACATAAGCTTTAATTGAACTTGTGTCTGAGTGCACGCCCGGAGTAATTAAAACGTGACCGAGATCCGCTCCAACGGTTAATCAGGGTATCGGCGCCTCTTATGAAAAAGCGAGGACGGGCCGGCGGAGACCGGGGATCAGACGGCGGAGAAGGAACCAGCGCTCGGTATCCAGGATCTGTGTTAAACCCATTCATCACGTCCCCCAGGCACGCGTTTCATCTCCCGTGGCGCTGCGGCTCCGGTTAGCGCACGATTAAAAATGAATTTTATTAAACAATATATCAGAGCCTTTCACTCCAATTCCTGAGAGTCGAAGGCTCGTCCTCGGGTTTGAACCCGCGCAGATCCCGACGCACAGCACAGGTAGCAGAAAGAACATCTTTTATAGCATCGAATCGTTTTAGATCGGACTAAACGTGCAATTACGGCTGGCAAACGAGGCTACAGTGGACCTGCCTGCGTCCATTATTGGCTAGCTGCACAGGGATCTAACCTGCCGGGTGATAACCAGCATGGCGCTCAACGTTACACGTCAAATCAACGCCGCGGGTGCTTCTTAACTCCTGTACGACCCACAATCTGCACTCGGTCAACTCGTAGCACACAGTTAGCCTGGTTGCTATGCACGCATGTTGTGTGAGGGTAAATTAATTTTAGGGTATTAATTAGGGTTCTATCTTGGACTACCATGAAAGGTACTACAGCCAGGGAACATGTTTATATTTTTATTTTAATAAAATTGAGGAAATATTTATGAAGATGCACAAAAGAATCGAGATCCAACAATGACAGATCATCTAGCAGCTTGCTAATCTGTTAGCACAAATAAATCACTTCATCTTTATTTTAATAGCTGGTAATTTACTCTAACATCCTTTCATTTTAATACTACTTATTTAATTATTAAAATTAGTACTTTTATAGCAAGAAACAGGGTCAGAACTCTCTTGTTTGTAATTTGTGTAAATTGTTTATGCTAATGTGCTAACTCGCCACTCTGAACGCTTTCCACACAGAACGATGTAAGAAAGCGAGCTAATTAAACCGCGCTAATGTGGCTAATGTGCTAATGAGGCTAACAAGCCTCAGGTGTGTTTCATTCACCTTACAGGTAGAAAACAAGAGCAGGAAACACAGACCATAAAAGGAAATCAGTTCGCTCTGGATTATGCAGAGTCAACCGGGTCAAATTTAGGAAACAAATAATGAACTTTTTTCCTCATTTCTATTGAAAATTTCTCAACAAATAAAGCTAAATCAATGCTCAGGTGGTAAATTAGGCTAGCCCACTACTGCTGGAGGGCAGGGTTCCAATCCCCATCAGTGCTATCGACCGGTCGGGCGCATACAATACAGACGTGATTGGCTATATAAATGGGTCACCAACCTGTCTGGGATGTGTTACAGCCGGACCCACTGTGATTGACTGTCTATTTTAACACAGCTTTTTTCTGATCAGGGTTGCGGTGCGTGCAGTTCACTTGGCGAAAGACAGGAAACACCCTGGACAGGTCACCAGTCCATCACAAAGTAAACACTCACACACACACACACACACACACACACGCTCTCTCTCTCTCTCTCTTAGAGCAAATTTCAATCATTCATTGTCTGTTTTTCCACCATTGCCTGTTTTTTATCCTGGTCAGGGTCGCAGTGGGTGCAATTCACTGGGCGAAAGGGATGAAACCCTAGACAGGTCGCCTGTCACATGGCACACACGCACACACACTTGGGGCAATTTTGTACCTCCAGTTAATCTGACTGCACGTCTTTGGACTGTGGGAGGAAACCGGAGCACCCGGAGGAAACCCACGCAGACACGGAGAACTAGGAATCAAAACCAGGACCTTTTTGCTGTGAGGTGACAGAGCTACCCACCGATCCACGGTGCCACCCCCGACCAGGATAATGCAGGTAAGACATGATAATTCAATGAAACGAAAAGTTACATCAAAGTAGCTGCTTTAAATTCATAATAATAATAATAATAATAATAATTAAAAAGCCTGATAGGAAGTTCAGAACTTTCCAAATAATTTTGTGTTCCCAGAATGAAAAGATCCGAACGGCTCGAAGACGCGTCACGCAGGGATGCCAGATGCAGGAACAGCAATTACCAGAAGGTTTTCTTGTGCAGGGTTTGGGATGGTAGAAAAGCCGCTGGTATCTGAGCAGAACATCCGAAGGCGGAATGAAGTTTCTGACAGACGATGGGAAGTTTGATAGCGAGCGGTTCAGCGAAGTTTTGTGCTGTAATGAATCATGAGCTGTACGGTGATGCGTTCGGTTATTCTGCTCTACAAATAGAGATATAGAGATATACATTCAGTTGTTTTTTTACCACCAAAAGGTAATTTAGTCTCTCCAGTTAACCTGACTGCATGTCTTTGGACTGTGGGAGGAAACCAGAGCTCCCAGGCACAGGGAGAACATGCAAACTCCACACAGAAAGGACCCTGACCTCTCCACCTTGGAATCAAACTCAGGACCTTCTTGTTGTGAGGCGACAGTGCTACCCACCAAGCCGCCAGTGGGTGCAATTCAGGGCAAACACACACACACACACACTTACACACACACACACACACACACACACACACACACACACTTACACACACACACACACACTTTTAGTATCTTAAATTATCTTTGGAATGTGGGAGGAAACCGGAGCTCCCGGAGGAAACCCACACAGACACTGGAAGGACCCGGACCCAGACCGCTTTACCTGGGAAATGAACCAAGGACCTTCTTGCTGTGAGGCGACAGCACTACCCCACACACATACACACACACTTTTAGTATCTCCAATTATCTTGATTGCATGTCTTTGGACTGTAGGAGGACACTGGAGCTTATTAAATAAAAAAATAAACATTAATAAACACAACAGCCGTGATTTCTCCTAACATCTCCGATAATACTAATGAGCTTATCAGACTTTAATATCACACTGCTTTCAATTCTCTCAGCGATACATCATAAACCTCCTTCACTTTATAAACACTGATTGATTTTCGCGTTCGCTCAACAGCCGTTAAATTAGAGCAACGGAGACGACGACTGTCGAACTGTGGTCTGAAATAACGAGAGTGTAATTACAGTTTATGCTCCAACTGATAAAACATCAAAACAAGCGAGCGGAGATTCGGTCGAAGCTCAGAGTCGCGTTGTTATCTCCTGACTGATGTAGACGTGATGTAGCTGATACCGCCGTCTCGTCCACGGAACCGCTAACGTTTATTACGCTTTATATTGTCATTCTAGCAAAACATAAACATGAAGTGATTTTCCAATCAGCTCATTAATAAAATAAATAAAAATCTGAACATGAGAAGCCAGATGTAATGAAACAGCTTTTCCAGGTTCAGCTCCGACTCTAACGAACTCCCTCCTGGTGGATCTTCGTGATTTTTTTGTGCATCTTTGCTTTGGTTGCAGTAAAAGTTCAAGTTTGTTCGTTTTGTAAGTTAAGGGTCCAAAACAGACAAAACAAAACACAACTGTGGACGATCTGCCACAATTAGAAATACTTCAGCTGTGCAAGTATACTTGAGGGTGGCACGGTGGGTAGCACTGTCGCCTCACAGCAGGAAGGTCCTGGGTTCGATCCCCAGGCGGGGCGGTCCGGGTCCTTTCTGTGTGGAGTTTGCATGTTCTCCCCATGTCTGAGTGGGTTTCCTTCCACAGTCCAAAAACATGCAGTCAGGTTAATTGGAGACACTAAATTGCCCTGGCTGGCGCCCCGTCCAGGGTGTTACTGTGTGCCTTGTGCCCATTGAAAAGCTGGGATAGGCTCCTGCACCCCCCCGCGACCCTGATTGGATAAGCGGTTAAGAAAGTGACATCAACATCATCTTCAGGGATGCTTTTATAGCATTAGTGAGCAGCGCCCCTAGTGGACATCAAACAAAAACATTCATTCATTCATCGTCTGTATTGCCACTGATTTATCTTGCTCAGGGTCACGGTGGGTCAGATTTAATGGGCGAAAGTTAGGAAACACACTGGACAGGTCGGTAGTCCATCACAGGGCAATTTATTTAATGAACGATTAAACTGACCATGATCGTATCGTGTCTCTTGATTGGTGGGCTTTGTTATCGTAAGCGTATAGTACTTTAGGAAAGGACGCAGTAAACTAGGCTGGGGGTCTGAGGACCAATGTTTTGATGTACCCTTAACCCGATTCGGAAAATAAAGAGACTTCAGTATCCGGCAGTGTTTTTATTGGTTTTATTGGTGTTCTTAAAAATCATTCGGCATGTGTTGATCTTCTTTATTTACAGATTAGCCTGCTAGCTTTGGTTTGAAGCTTCGCTGTTGTTGTTCTGCTGATATAAATGTAAAAACAAACAAAAATAAATCATGAGTTTTTGTTAGTAACGTGTGTCTCGTTATTATTTAACTCTTACCCTGGTCTCTGAGCTCCTCTACAGGTCTTCTTCTTTTTTTGTGCTTGGAAATTTGATGTCATGAAAAAGATCACCTGCACTCATCCCATTTTCTGCAACATAAAAAGAGTTATATAATATATATTTATTAAAAACAAACGAAAAGCAATCTGACCTCCATTGTTCAATTACATAAACTGTATGAGCTAAAAACATCCTTGCAACCACCTACAAAACCAAAGCAACCACCTAGCAACCTTCCAGAATTAAAGACAAATGTAAGGCCACCATAGCAAACCCCCCAGGAACGCTTGTATTTATTTACCTATAGGGAGGATGAATCTCACTCTTTTCAGCTTCTTCACCTGGCGCTTCAAAATCTCAGCCAAGGCGTCGTCATCCATCGGGCTCCCAGCTTTAAAAATGAAGAAACATCAGCGCTCAGTCAGCGTGAACATTTCTATTCCATCTTCTACACACTCTTCAGTTGTGTTTGTATTGTGGAACCTGATCTACTCACCAGGCCGGCGGCTTTTGGCTTTACCAACCTCCGGAACGACGTTCTTAGGACTTTCAGTGACGTCAACCTTCACATCCAGATCCAGCATCTCGGTTTCTGCTTTAAAACAAACACATCGTTGTGTACTCGGCTGTATTATCGACGTTATGGTTCTAGTTTTAGATTCAGTGCAGATTTCCTCAACCCACCAAACTCAGGTCTTCATACTTACCTTCTTTGTTGTTGTTCTTTTTCTTGCTGGCTTCCTCCTTGACCTCGGCAGCTCTCACATCGGCAGTCTGAGGCGTCTCGGTGGTTTCCTCCTCGTTTTCCTCCAGGTCAGTTATCAGTAGCTCTTTGAAAGCATCATCATGAGCTTCACTGATCTGCCAAACCTTTTTCATTGCCACCTTAGCCTCCATATTAACCATGTCTCTGGAGATTAGAATCTTCTGGCTGGTGTCCTCTGCCTTCTTCAGGTCGATAATGCTCGAATCTTTTACAGATTCAGCGTCGACATCTTCAACATCCAGAGGCATCTCCATATTGTCCTTAAAATCATCGATTTCGATGATCTCCAGCTTAGACTGGTCAGTCTTCATAAGCTTGTTCAAAGTTTTGTCGTCCTTTACATCCACCTTCATCCTTTCCTGAGGGTCATTGATCAGGAGCTTCTCCATCATCATCTCAGCCTTTTCAGTATCAATATTACTGGAGATCAAACCCTTTTGGGTGGTGTCCTCCGGCTTCTCTAGGTCGATGATGATCATATCTCCTTTATCCAGTACCTTCTCAGTGGTTTGCTTGCTTTCACGCATTAGGAGCTGTAAAAAAGCAAGCTCGTTACCGCCATCCCGTTTCTTCTGTCCTGCCCTCTCAGCCTCCGCAGGTCCATTAACTCTGGAGATCCAAGTGTTCTCGGTGGTGTCCAGGTCACTGCTGATCAGATCCTCATTTTTGTCAAACCTCCCCGTGTCTCCATCTCTCTCCACAGGGTCAATATTCACGAGTTCTTCAAGAGCTTTATCATCACCGTCTCTTCCATCCAAAGGCTTCTCGGTGGCTTCCTCGCTTTCCTCCAGGTCAACAATCAGGAGCTCAGAAGCATCATCAGCTTGAGCATCACTGACATCCTGGATCATCTCCACTGCCACCTCAGCTTCCACAGCATCCATGTCTCTGGAGATCTTCTCGGTGGTGTCCTCCTCCCTCTCCAGGTCGATGATGACCAGCTCTTCCTCCAAAAGCTTCACAGTGGAAGAGCTGATGTTTATTATCTCTTCAAGGCCTTCAGCTTCGGGAGCTGCGTTCTCCGGGCTGGTTCTCTCAGGAACCCCCGGCAGCTCCACCCCATTAGCAGCTTCCACCACCTGCTGAAGGACCTTTCCTTCCTCAGCCTGGTCCTGGTGTGGTACCTCGACGCCCACCTTATTCTTCTTCCTAAAGATCCCTAGAAATCTCTTAAAGCTCCACTTCTTCTTTTTCTTGGTTTTGAGTTCCGTGACTGCGGCCTGAGGCTCAGGCCCCGCCCGCTCGGCGTGATGGGGAGAGGGCCGGTGGCGTCTCGGCCAGCAGAAGCACAGACAGCTCATGGTCGCGACCGTTCACCTCAGTGTCTCGATGCGAAATGACAGCACACGTGTGTGTGAGCACTTAAATACCTGCAGCTCCAGCATTATGACATCACAGTTCCGGAACTGCTCAGGTCTAGCATAGCAACAGTAACCGGGCTGAGATGTAGAGGGCTCAGTGTGTTGAGAATCACATGCTGAATGGTTCATCTAATCACACAGTGCTATATTATATTATATCACATATGCTATAGGGCCAAAAGTATTTGGACACCCCTTCTAATTATTGAATGTCTGTGCTTCAGCCTTATTAATCACTGTACTGTATAATTACAGGTTTAATAAATGAGTTAATAAATCAGGGATAGTTGTAGCTCAGTGGTTAAGGTACTGAACTAGTAATCAGAAGGTTGCCAGCTTAAACCCAAGCCAAGCTGTCTTTGTTGGGCCCCTGAGCGAGGCCCTTAACCCTCAATTGCTCAAATTATATTCAGTCATAACTGTAAATCTCTTTGGATAAAAGCGTCTGCTAAATGCTGCATATATAAATGTAAATCACTTATATAAAGGAAAGTAGAGGCTTCCAATTGTGCAGAAACAGTTTAGGGAGGGCCCTTTCCTGTTCCCATAAAGCAAGCTCCATAAAGACGTTTACACTTACATTATTTAGTGGACGCTTTAATCCAAAGCAACTTACAGCTGTGATAGTATACAGTCTAATACAGTCTAAGCAATTAAGCAATTAAGGCCTCGTTTAAGTGCCCAAACTTGGAGTGGTGGGGCTTGAACCAGCAACCTTCTGATCACCAGTCCAGAAATGCATGCACAGAGCCCTGACTCGAACAGCTTTGGAATGAACCAGAACATCGACCGAGGCTTTCTTAACCAACATCAGGCACAAATTCCCACACACAAAGTCTGTCCGGTGTGGCGGAACTTCAGCGGCCTCTCGTTCACTTCTAAGAAGTTATTTTTGGAGCGGGACGTCCAGCGAGCTCGGGGTCAGGCGCCTGCACGCTTCTGTACCCCGATCACGCCGAGCACGCCGCGTTTTCATCTCCTTCTACTGGCGAACGTCGAGGAAACGGCGAGCGGCGGCGGTTTCCTCTCACGCGCGTCTCGGACAGAACGAGTTCCTGTGTAATGTGGGGAAAAACACATCAATCTCTGTTCATAAACACACCCACAACAAACCGGCCATGAATATTAATGTACGGCGGCGGCGTCCTTGTGAACTCGGCCTCGCGGGATTGCTTTCGTTCTGAAGGACGCACGTGACGGTCACTTCGAATTAATGACCCGGGGAAAAGAGCCGAACTTAATCAACCCATCGAAGTGCCTGCAGGAACACTTTCCTCCTGATGCACTGTGGGGTATTTAGGATATTTCTTTGATAATAATGGTGTCGCACCTACAGCCAAGACCCTGCTCCCTCCTGATCCTACCTACCTGATCAGCTCCTCAGTAGACAGGATTTTAATGCGACATGGAGCTCATAATCAGATTATTTAGACGCTCTACTTATACAGATTAACGGACGCTCCCTCGTCATTCAGTCAGATCATCACTTACAATTGAGGCGCCTCAGTAGGAGCATTTTAAGGAATCTAAGAATTTAGACACGCCCTCTTCTCTGGAGTGTAGGACGACGGTTTACAGACAGAAACGACGACACGTAACACTTTCACACGAGGAAAAGAGATCCGGAGAGCAAACAGATCAGCGAGGCTGTGAAGGTCAGCTTCCATCGACGTGGAAAAAAATTCAGACCGGAATCGACTCAAATGTCAGCGGAGGAATAAAAGAGACGTGAAAAGTGACAGAGCTGATGCACCTACCTGCTTTTATTCATGGGTTTGTCGATCTGAGCCCTCATCACGGGCACATCGTGGCCCAAGTTTGCCCGACTCCAGCCCATTCCCAAAATGAGTTTGAAGAAAATCAGGCTAAAGGTGCTGTCGTCATTTTGAGCGTAAACATTCGGAAGCTTCCGGACGCCGGGCGGCGAGGATTCCTCCCCTCAGACGAGTGGAAAGGTCATCGTTGGTTTGCTCTCGCTGCTGTCGGCAAATAGAATCCCGGCTGGGAAATATTAGGGTGGAACAAAAGAGCAAACACGTGTCCACCGGTTAAATTCTCCTAATGAGAGATGTGGAAGGGGCGGATCAGTGCGGTTTTCAATTGGTCATTCGGCGCAGGTCTAAGCAAAGCCTGGATGGAAGTGCCTCGTTCAGACGGGTTGGTTGGCGGCCTCTATTTTGGAGGGTGGCGCCTAGGTAAATCTCAGCTCTGCTACTGGTCGGCTGGGCGCCCCCTAGTGCCTGCAACAGACAAAACTGGCCGCTAGTCTGCTGGGTGGGAAATTGGACGCTGTGTAAGTACACTGGTTAATAGCCGAGGCGCCTGTACAGAAGTGGAGGAACGTGGAGATCAGCGCGTGACTCTTCAGGCGCAAGACCGACCTCACGCGCCGATCCACCGAAGTACGAGCGAATAAGAAGGGGTCGGTGGACCGTCCACATGTCGAATACACTCTCTTCAGACGCCATCAGGGTCTCCAGCAGAGGAAGAGGAACAGGATATGACTAAATTAGAAATAAAAAGAATTTTAGAGGAAGCGTGTTTAGAAACCGCTGATGGATCGAACCCGAGCCGAGGCGTCACACGCTGCTCTAACCGGCTTAACGATCGATTTTAATTGCTGAGCCAGGGGCCAGTCATTTATCCAACGGCTCGTTAAGATCCTTCTTGCTAATTAGCCAAGTGGTTGTGGTTGTGGTTGTGGGTGTGGGGGGGGTTTTGGGGTATTTTGGGGGCGGGGGGGGGGGGGGGGGGGGGGTGGAGACTGAAGTCAAGGGTGCATTTCTGGTGTAAAGTTATCTGATAACCCACCACTACAGCAACTTCAAGCTCTAGAGTTTGTGTCTCAGCGGAGAGGTACAAGAGACACGATTGGCTGTGTCTGAGGGAGGGAAGGTCAGGATTTCTACTCAGTGCCGCTGCTATAATCTATGAAGCTTAAAATCTGGATGCACCACCGTCAGCATGACCAAAATAAATACCACTCTTTATCAGAACTGTTTAGAATCAGATTTACATCAGAAAGAGGCGCCGGAGTCGCATTTGCAAACCCTCAAACGTTTTAATCCATTAAAATCACGCCGGACTCGCTTGTTTGCATCAAAAAGGCGCAACGGCTCAGTGAAAAGGCTCTTAATTACAGGACAGCGCTGGCGAGGGTGGCACTAACATTTCTGAGAGCTCGCCAGTCGCTCAGATGATTAACATTTCCGCTGGATCAGACCGTCGCCATTAATGGGAAACAATTTTGTCCTTGACTGTATCAAATGCACATCAGGTGGGCTTTCAAATGCCAGTCTTAGCATGCCAGGCTTGGCACGCAGACCCAAGAAGACCACCCCATCTCGCTCTGCGTGAGGTCCCAAACATGAAGAGAACGATGTCTGGCACCACTCTGATTCTGGGTAGATGAGATCGTGTTTTAGATTTAGACAGCGGGTGGCACAGCGGTGAAGTACGCCAACGCCATGCCAGACACACTTTGGACTTAAAAAACGGAGCACTCGAAGGACACCCACACGGACACAGGGGAAGCATGCAAACCTCATACGGAAAGGACCCTGGCCACCCAGTTGGGGAATCAAACCCAGACCCATCTTGCTGTGAGGCGACAGCGCTAACCAGTGCACCCTCACACACACCATCAGATCCACATCTAATAGATCCCTCACCCTCACATGTACCATCAGATCCACATCTAATAGATCCCTCACCCTCACATGTACCATCAGAACCACATCTAATAGATCCCTCACCCTCACATGTACCATCAGATCCACATCTAATAGATCCCTCACCCTCACACTCACCATCAGATCCACATCTAATAGATCCCTCACCCTCACACACACCATCAGATCAACATCTAATAGATCCCTCACCCTCACACACGCCATCAGATCCACATCTAATAGATCCCTCACATGTACCCGTGATACCAAACAGTTACTTCCATGCACATTTTCAGCGGGTTCTTCTAACGTTGTGGCTGGACCGTACACATGGTAGACTGTACGTATTTATTATCTCTCACTGACTGTGCCACCTCGCGCCTCCCTCCATCTTAATGAAAAGCTATTTTTTGGGGATCACCCCGCACCTCCATAAGCCTGTTTATATTTATCATTCACAGACGTCGGCTCCTCTCAGCTCACCGGTCCAAACACAATAAGAGCTCCACCGGGGGTCGTTCCTCCGGGAGCCGAGAACTCATAAAGAGCTCGGGCA
Source organism: Trichomycterus rosablanca (assembly GCF_030014385.1). Lineage (NCBI taxonomy): Eukaryota > Metazoa > Chordata > Actinopteri > Siluriformes > Trichomycteridae > Trichomycterus > Trichomycterus rosablanca. The sequence goes on from NC_086012.1 coordinate 888,401, forward strand.
GACAGCGCCGCTCCGGTGCCACGTGTGATCTTCAGGAGAACGCCGGCGCTAAACAAAGATGCGCTTATAAGACGCTCATTAGCATTTCCTACATCAGTATGCACAGGAAGCTGGATCAGGAGACGGGGGGCGGCACAAGCGACGCCGCCGAACCGGCAAATCAGAGGTGAATGCTGATGCCGTCCTTATATTTTATTGGATTAAGCGCCTCAGGCTGAAGAATAAAACATTCATGTGAATATTTAAAATCTTCCGTCTGTGCTGCAATCGGATTTTATTAAAAATATCAGAAACTAAAACCTGACAGGAGAGATTCGGTTGATTCGCAGGATCAGTTTGATCGAGTTTATACTCTATACGACCAAAAGTATTCGGACGCCCGGCCGTGAGCTTGTCGGATGTACCGTTTCAAAAACAAATGCTTATCTGTCGGGTCTCATATATGAATACCGTGATCGTCCGTACGCTGTGCGGGTCTCCGCTGTCTGGTGATTATATGCATGTGTCAGACCGGACAGGTGATAGTCAAAAACAAATGCTGTTTAAATATAGCGCCCTCTATGTGATCAGCTAGAACAACAGCCGCTCCTCTGAGAAGCTGTGTATGGGAATTTGTGCCCGTTCAGCCAAAAGACGATAGCATTTACAGTATATGGATGGATGATGGAGAAAGGTGGCTGGTGTGAACCTACCCTTATTTAAGTCATTAATTCATTGTCTGTTTAAGCACTGGTTTATCCTGGTCAGGGTCACAGTGGGTCAGAGTCACTGAGCAAAAGGTAGAAAACACCCTGGGCAGGTTGCCAGGTCATCGCAGGGCACACACATTAGTGTCTCTATTTCAACCTTACTGCATGTCTTTGGACTTTTGGAGGAAACCGGAGCAGACACGGGAAGAACATGCAAAACTTCCCCGCTCCATCTGGGAATAGAACTCAGAACCTTCTTGCTGTCAGAAGATGTACAACAGCCTGCTACCACATAGATCTTAAGCTCTCAGGTTCGAATCCCAGAGGTCTTCCAGAACACACTCGGCTGTGTCTGAGAAAGGGACGGTCGTATAAAGGTTCTCCTCATCGCCACCACAAATTGCATTACTGTGATCATCCGTACGCGATATGGGTCTCCACTGGCTGGTAAAAAAGAAGCATGTGCATGCGTCAGACCGGTGACAGTCTGTGGCTCTCCTCAGTCAGTGCGGGGGTGGAATCGGAAATGACTAAATTCTGAGAAGATAGAAAAGTGCCACTCGCTCGCGTGCCCACGTCTGGAGTCTGGGAACGTCCAAATCTGATCACGCAGCGCTCCGGCCCCCAAACGAGGAGAAACGATGGGGCTGGGACTCACACCGGCGCCGTGCTGATGGACAGCAGGTTGTTTGTTCTAATTCCCTCCTGAAGGTTCTCCACAGTTTATTTTCGGAGGCTGGCGAGCTCGGTTTCCTCGTCCTCGAGAGAGAGAGAGAGAGTTTTCACGCTGGCGCGGCCATGATTGCCGCAGCCCGATGATGGATGGCACAGAAACGATGTGGAAAACTGATCTATCGCTGGAGCGCGTGGGCGAAGGCGGGCGGGGGGATCCGGGAGGTTTATCTACCGCCGGTGCAGCGTACGCGGCACGGCGTATTTCTGGGGATTCGAACAAAAACAGCAGCGACAAGAGGAAGAAAAAGAACTGATCTGACAATAAATGTTGAATGTTTCTGAAGTCGAGGCACCCAGGATCGGCTCCATGTCTTCCGAGGCAGCTGATCAGGTAGGTAGGAGGGAGCAGGGCGGGTCACCAGCTTTTTAAACAGACCCACAGTGTCCAGGATTTACTCATTTTGCATCCTGCATCGTCAGGAACGTGAAGAACAAACCAGTAAGGTCAGAAATCACTCAGCAGATCCCGATCATGAGGAACCTGAGCTCGAGATCTAATTCTGCTGTGTAACTGATCCCTTTATTTTGAACGTGCTGCCGTTTGCACTCCTTTAAAAAGCTGGGATGACAGAGAATGGTTATTATTTCTCATTTGCACCCCCTTGAGATTCGGCGGCTGAGCGCCTCCTGCGTTACCAGATGAAAGATTGTGTCGTGCTGGAACATCAGCGGCTCTGTAAACAGATCCTCTCTGAAAGTCCAGCCTTAGTTCACGGCATGCTGGAAATCCGGCCGGATAAAAGACGGGAGATTAAATCGTCGTGGAGTACAAGAACAAGGCTGTGCAAGGCTTTCTGCTGACGATGCTTTTTTTTGGTTCCAAAAAACTGGGGCGGTTCTCTGAGCAGCACCAAGGTTCTCATACTCCAGAGTGTTATTCCAGAGATTTTGGTCAATTCAAGCTGAGAATCTCAGAACCTGAGGATTCTCAACCTTTTTTCTCTCAGGCCCCCCTGCGATAGGATCCTGAACTTCCCAAGTTCGAATCTCAGATCCGCTACCGGTCGGCTGGGAGACCCCTAGTGCCTACAGCAGGCAAAATTGGCCACTAGTCTGCTGGGTGGGAAAAGACAGGACTGAAAAATGGGGCGGGGTCTTTGAGGCCGTGTAAGGACACTGTACAGAAGTGGAGGAACGTTGAGATCAGCGAATAAGACGGAGGGAGCGTCAGAGGGAGGGCGTGTCATGAGAATATACCCTCCTCGTACACCATCGGGGTCTCCAGCAGAGGAAGAGGAACTGGCTATGACTAAATTGGAAAAGAAAAGCGAGATAATGATCATAGTCTTATGCTTTCAGCAAGGATGATTGCTCATTGGAAATTTGATGAATCCATGATGAAGGTAAATATCTTGGTATTTTTGTTTATGTAGTTGGTCTATTTCTGGTGAACGGATGGTAGGAGCTTCCTCACCTGGGTCTGCTTCAGAGGGATCTGCATCTATAGATCTAAACAGATCTATAACATCACAAAAGATCTCCCGTATGATAATAGCCCATCGATTATCCCTTCAGATCATGTGTGATTATGTTTGGCTCTTTTCAATCAAATGCAGCAAGTTCCCCCTCTAGGTTCACCAAGGCCCCCTAGTGGGCTTCGACCCACTGGTTGCGGACCGCCGGCCTAGACCATCCACATAAAAGTCCACTTACGATCTCCGCAGGCTCTCAACCTAACTCCGCCCCCTTCCTAAATCTCATCAGCGCGTAAGTGGCTGAACGGTTCTGAAAGTACAGGGTGCACCAGAGAACATTCCACTTTATTTTAGGAGGAACACTTACGCTCCATTAAAACGAACGGGCGACCCAGACGTTCTCAGAAACACAAACCCAGGGTGGTAAAGACCAGATGTGAGAACGAGCAGAATGCCCCCCGGGGGACCGTAATTTGAACAGTCGGACCGATCTGAACCTAAAGCACAACGTTCTGTGATGCCGTGTGCACCCCTCATGCAGCTCTTGGGGCTATTCGGGGAACCGACACATTTCCACCAGTTTTTATCGGAACCAAGGATGCGGCATCAACTCTTTCCGGTTTCTCTTGACACTCCATAACAAATACCAAATGCTCTTCGACGGCGTCCCCATCGTTGCGTTCTCTTTCGCCGTCACGATTCTTGCTAAAAACCGGCTATTCTATAATGGGTCCCATGATTAGAACCTGATTAAAACCTGATTAGAACCTGTTCCATGGACGAAAAAGACTGCCCACGGTTTTAAAACATAACATAATAATAACATAATACGGTCAGGTGTCCACATACTTTTGGCCATACATCGTTGTGTAGAAAACGATCATAATTTAATATTCTTATTTTTATTGATCACCTGTATAATCACTTACAGTTCAGAATGGAAAAACTATGTGAACCCTTATTTCTAATAACTGGCTGAGACTTTTATTATCATGATGTATCGTCAAACTGATATATCATCACAGCCTCACTGATACCCTGACCTTTCCGGTTAGAGAGCCGTATAGCGTACAGCAAGGTTTTGGTGTCGATGCAGGGGAGAAAGTGTACAGAGAAACAGATGAGCTACAGTCAGTAGTTGTATACCAACAAAGTTCATCTGTGTAGTCGGAGTAGCTTATAAACCTACATTCACCCAAGTGTACCTAATAAATCTCAGAGCATCACATCTGCACACCTGGTGTTGGTGGTGCACTGTACTGGTGTCGGGTTCAATCATCGTAATCACATCCATACAGACTCGAACAAACGAACCGTGACGAGAAACGAGCTCCAGAACCTGCAGCGTGAGGGACACATGGTCTGATCAGAACACGCCACGGTTACGGTGTGGACGGTACTGAATCGAATCTGGCACATTCAGGGCACCAGGTGCAGAACCTCAGGGCAAACCGGGCATCGACGTCATCACCGTCTTCATACACGAGCGGCGTGCGGTCCGGGTGAACCATGGATTTAAAGACGCTCCGGTCGCTCCTGCAGGCTCGATTTATTTATTTATAAACAAATAAATAAAAAATACAAAAATAAAAAAGATATAAAAAAATTTAAAAATAATAACAAATTTAAATAAAAAATTATCCAAAATAACAGATGAGACACATAACCAAAAAAAAAACCCCAGCAAAAAATAAAACAAACAAAAATAAATAAATTAATTAATTAATAAACAAAAATAAAATAAATAAATAATATAATAATATAATATTATAATAATAAATAATAATGATAATAAACAACTTTTTAATATATAAAATAATTTTAAATGTATTTATTTCAAAAACAAACAAGACACAAAACAAATAAATTACACAAAAAATAAGAACAAATAAAAATAAATAAATAAATAAATTAATTAATAAAAAATAAAAATACAATAAATAAATAAAAATAAACAATAATAATTATAATAAATAATATTTTTATATATTAAATTAATTAATTAATTAATTACAAAAACAAATAAGACACAAAACAAATAAATTACACAAAAAATAAGAACAAATTAAAAAAACGCAAAATAAATAACAAATTACTTAAATTGTAATAAAAATAACAAATAAAAAACATGAATAAAAAATACAACATAAATAAATTAATAAAATAAAATTAATGATCAAACTACAGAATAAATAAACAAATCAAAAGTATTTGGACACCGAGTCTAATTTTTGAATTCACATGTTTCAGCCATAACAGTTGCTAACTGCTGTAATAAATCAATCATATAAAGGGAATCAGATGCTTCCAACTTTGCAACAACAGTTTAGGGAAGGCCCTTTCTTTAGACCTCAGCCCCACTCAACAGCTCTGGGTTGAACCGGAACACTGACCGATCAATCAGTGCCGAGCCGTACAAATGCTCTTCTGTGCTACTGAATGGGCACAAATTCCCATACACAGCCACACATACTTCATAACGTAGGTCTTGTGGTTGTTATTATTTAGTGTATCTCTATAACCCAGATCAAAATACTGTGTGTGTGTGTGTGTGTGTGCGTGCTCTGCATACTGATTCAGACTGGCAAGGTGTTTCCGCTTTGATGTGCCCGCTGAGGAAATCTATCCTCCGGCGCTTTGCAGGAGGAAACTCCATCACTGATGGTTCCAGCTCTGTGTGCCATCTGCCATTTATCTCTGGATTTTCTCTCTCTGTGTTCCGTTTATCCGGTGCCCTTACCCAAAGGATGCCAAACATCAGCCAGGTCTTGTTTCTCCTCATCCTTACTTACAGGGATCTGTGCAGCTCGGGTTTTTAAACCCGGGCTTTTCGTCACGTCTTTATAGAGCTTTTTTGGACCTTCCCTAAACTGTTGCTGAATCATTACAAGTGTCGTGTACGTATCTGTCAGCCATTGTGACTCTGTGTAAAAGGGCAGCAGTCCGATTACTAAAGCAGGACTGAAGAAATGAATCTTCCTGACGGGTCACTGACCTTTATCATCCTACCATCATCGTTACACCTGAAAGGTCGAGGTATCAGTGATGGGCGTGATGATATATCGGTGTGACAATACATCATGATCAAGAAAAACGTCTCAACCGGTACTGGAAGATCCTGTTATTAGAAATAAGGGTTCACATATCTGCTCGTACCTGCAGCCGGATCTAACAGCCCTACAGCCGTTATCCTGAACGGTACAGGGTGGTAAAACCAGCGGACCGAACCTCGACCTCGATTAAAACTAGTTCACTATCGTCCCGCTCCGCCCCGATTAGCGCCATCCCTGACCCGCCCAGATGCAGCCGTCCTCCCCGGGGTCCTCGCTTAATTTTACTGTCCACTCTTCCAGAGTACGCCTGCCAGCAGTTTTTTTGTAACCCAGTTTTAAGCTCCTGTGCTGCACAAGGACAAACAGGCGAGGAACAAAACAGCAGCGGCTGTAGATGAGAGCGACGCCGACCTTAAAGTTCCACCAGGTACAAAATAACTCCGCTTTAAAAGAAGAAGAAGAGAGTATTTAGTGCTTTAATAGTTAAGAATCCAAACCAGCATGTCAAAACTAGTACTTGTCCAAAAACCCTGTTTTTTAATTATTATTTTGGCTGCTCCTGTATTTTGGGGGTCACCAATGTAGATCTGGTCTCCATACCAGACTCCTGACACCCCTCCTTTCTATCTGGGCTTGGGACCTGCATTGAGAGTGCACTGACAAAAGGACCTTCCAATGGCTAGGCTTCCTCAGGCAATAGCCAATCAAGTCCTTGCACACACCCGACCTGCAGACTTGAACCCAGTTTGTGCTTCAGGAAGAGAAAGCGGTACGTGTCTTGTGTTATGAGGCCATGTCTGTGGTAAAGGAGGACAATATAAATGTAGATATATGTTATAAATTTACAGTATAAATTTAGCATTTTGACACCAAACACCATAATGCAGATGTGGCCCTCAGTGAAAATAAGTTTGACATCCCTACATTACATCTTGTAAACCACAGTGGGACCAGATTTCCATAATTTATTCATTTATTAATTTAATTAATTATTTATATTTTGTTTTGATGCATCGTTTGTGTTCCCTGGGTCACAGTAAAACAGTCTGAAAAACGCTGCCATATAAAATCCTTCATATTAATGAATCAAATTAATTTTTTTGTCCTTACATTTAGAGCTTTGGAACCACACAAGGTCCGAACCGAACCCCGCTGACTGAAGCGTCGCTACCGCAGCACATGTTCTATTTATCGTTCAGCTTCTCCACCGAAGCGGCGGCGCTCCACGTTATCAGGAGACACATAATAGCTCATTTGTCTCTTTTCTGATAGAATCGATTCCTGGAAGAGCACCTATTGTACCTTTAAAGTGCAGAGCGTTTGGTAAACAAGCCCAGCGCTGGTCGGCCTTCCACATTTCACAGAGGCCACGGAGGTCCCCGAAAGTAATTACCCCTAAAGGTCTCTCCGAAAAGCCTGGGTGTCGTCCGCCGCCCGGTAATGAAATGGCCAATTATGTAGTTCGTTATTTTGAAAGCGGGCTGGCGTGTTCGACAGGGGCGTGGAGAATCTGCGGGCGCCGGCCGACTCGGCGTCGGAGCGATCATCAAAGGCACCGTGGGAAATGATGCCGCTCGGGCCGAGACTGTGCCGTAACGCCTCATCACGGTTTGATTCCCAGAGCGATTTACAGAGGAGGAATGAAATGTGTTTTTGACATTGTGTGAATCGTCCGAGGTCTTTTTCTGCTGTAATGAGCAAAAAAAATGAAGGCAGCAGATAAAAAAACTAAATCTGGGTAACAGGATCAATTCTAATATCCGTTAAGTGTAATATGTTTACAGTACAGATAAGATCATGATTGGAAAAATGATTGGAGATCCTTAATCCAGAATCCTGGAGCCTATCCCAGCTTTTCAATGGGCGCAAGGCACACAGTAACACCATGGACGGGGCACCAGTCCATCACAAGGCAGACAAGTAAACTTAAACCTGAAAGTAATTCTATATATACAGTGTATCACAAAAGTGAGTACACCCCTCACATTTCTGCAGATATTTAAGTATATCTTTTCATGGGACAACACTGACAAAATGACACTTTGACACAATGAAAAGTAGTCTGTGTGCAGCTTATATAACAGTGTAAATTTATTCTTCCCTCAAAATAACTCAATATACAGCCATTAATGTCTAAACCACCGGCAACAAAAGTGAGTACACCCCTTAGTGAAAGTTCCTGAAGTGTCAATATTTTGTGTGGCCATCATTATTTCCCAGAACTGCCTTAACTCTCCTGGGCATGGAGTTTACCAGAGCTTCACAGGTTGCCACTGGAATGCTTTTCCACTCCTCCATGACGACATCACGGAGCTGGCGGATATTCGAGACTTTGCGCTCCTCCACCTTCCGCTTGAGGATGCCCCAAAGATGTTCTATTGGGTTTAGGTCTGGAGACATGCTTGGCCAGTCCATCACCTTTACGCTCAGCCTCTTCAATAAAGCAGTGGTCGTCTTAGAGGTGTGTTTGGGGTCATTATCATGCTGGAACACTGCCCTGCGACCCAGTTTCCGGAGGGAGGGGATCATGCTCTGCTTCAGTATTTCACAGTACATATTGGAGTTCATGCGTCCCTCAATGAAATGTAACTCCCCAACACCTGCTGCACTCATGCAGCCCCAGACCATGGCATTCCCACCACCATGCTTGACTGTAGGCATGACACACTTATCTTTGTACTCCTCACCTGATTGCCGCCACACATGCTTGAGAACATCTGAACCAAACAAATTAATCTTGGTCTCATCAGACCATAGGACATGGTTCCAGTAATCCATGTCCTTTGTTGACATGTCTTCAGCAAACTGTTTGCGGGCTTTCTTGTGTAGAGACTTCAGAAGAGGCTTCCTTCTGGGGTGAGAGCCATGCAGACCAATTTGATGTAGTGTGCGGCGTATGGTCTGAGCACTGACAGGCTGACCCCCCACCTTTTCAATCTCTGCAGCAATGCTGACAGCACTCCTGCGCCTATCTTTCAAAGACAGCAGTTGGATGTGACGCTGAGCACGTGCACTCAGCTTCTTTGGACGACCAATGCGAGGTCTGTTCTGAGTGGACCCTGCTCTTTTAAAACGCTGGATGATCTTGGCCACTGTGCTGCAGCTCAGTTTCAGGGTGTTGGCAATCTTCTTGTAGCCTTGGCCATCTTCATGTAGCGCAACAATTCGTCTTTTAAGATCCTCAGAGAGTTCTTTGCCATGAGGTGCCATGTTGGAACTTTCAGTGACCAGCATGAGAGAGTGTGAGAGCTGTACTACTAAATTGAACACACCTGCTCCCTATGCACACCTGAGACCTAGTAACACTAACAAATCACATGACATTTTGGAGGGAAAATGACAAGCAGTGCTCAATTTGGACATTTAGGGGTGTAGTCTCTTAGATGTGTACTGACTTTTGTTGCCGGTGGTTTAGACATTAATGGCTGTATATTGAGTTATTTTGAGGGAAGAATAAATTTACACTGTTATATAAGCTGCACACAGACTACTTTTCATTGTGTCAAAGTGTCATTTTGTCAGTGTTGTCCCATGAAAAGATATACTTAAATACCTGCAGAAATGTGAGGGGTGTACTCACTTTTGTGATACACTGTAGGTACACATACACCCACGGTACATCATGTTTTGGCGGCCGTTCAGGTTTAGGAAAGGTAACCAGGTTCCTCTGCCGACCCTCGTCTTTATGGATCTTGCTGGAACAAAACAAAAAAGGGCCTTCCCTAAACTTTTTCCCACTAATTTAAAGGCATATCATTTATTTAATGGCTGTGCTAGAACACTGAATAATCAGCAGCGGTGTCCACATACTTCTGACCCAACAGTTAAAGCTTTTTTATTTTTCTGTGTGTAGCTGGATGATTAAAGACTTTATCAGTAAAAAAAACATCTTTTATTCCAGCGCTGGTTTTATTATTATTTCACCTGGCCTGTATCCCGCCTCCGTGTAAAAGCCGGGCTCATTACCAGCCACCGCCGCCGCCGCCGCTCTCAGTTTAGCGCAGTGACCTTTCCGCAGGTCAATGCGAAGGGACCGAGGTGAGCTCGCCGTCGTTTGCGGGCTAAATTCTTTCCTCGCCATCCAGACACAGTCATTAGAGAAAATGGTGCTCGCTGTTGCTCATTAGAAGCGGGAAAGTGAAGAAAGTTAGTCGCTTCTGCCACAAATACCACGCTGGCACAGTAAATGATTTGTTTTTCTTTGCCAGCCGTTTGATCTCCTGCAAAGGTCCGGCGCCTTCAAAACGCCGACACTGCTGAACAGTATCTGCACGTTACTGCAGACTGAAATCAAACACACACACACACACACACACACAATAAAATAATAAAAAACTTCAAAACGTTTGGGTAAATCTCTGAGCCGTTCCTAAAGCCGTACGGCTGAAATCAAAGGGGACGTTATATGGGGAAACCAAGGACGCAGCCATGACCTGAGCACTGGGGGCCAAATCTACGGGGGGCGGGATGGGATAGGAGGTTTCTGCTATTCTTAAACGTTCCTGCCACATCAATAACAGACTGAACCTTGACGTATCCTAACATTACACAAAACTAGTGACTGGAGCATATCTAAATATTGGCGGGACGTGTCCTTCCCTAATATATTTTTATGATTACGGCCTGGTGGAAACCCTCCTAATTATCACACTCAGGTGCAAGTGTATAAAATCAGTTCTATAAAATAAACACCATGATTCTAACTTTGTAGCAAGAGTTTAGGGAAGGACCCTTTCCGTTCCAGCATGACTGTGCCTCTGAGGATTAGGTGGTTTGACCTGTCTGGTTCAGGCTTCACAAAAGCCTGACCTCAACCCTACAGAACGTCTTTGGGATGAACTGGAACGTCAGCTAAGCTTACAAACAGCCTTTTAATTGACTGGGCACAGGTTTCCACAGACACACTCCAAAACCATGTGGAAAGTCTTTACACAAGAGTTACATACAGTATAACAAGCGCATGATCTGGTGTCCACATACTTTTGGCCATACATTGTAAATAATGTTTAGTGTGTTCCAATCATTCAATATCAAGTGTATGTTAAGTGTCATTCTCTGTTGTTGCTGTGTGAGGTGAAAGCTCAGTCAGTCGTGCCTGTTGAGCGCCCGGTCAGGCCGGTAGCATCCCTGAGACTCGAGCTCTGAAGCTCCTACTGTTTGCATTAAATAACAGACAGATGTGAAGCCTGGATGCTGAAGAAAGATGCATTATTTAGGCTTTTAAGAACAAGTGCCCCAGAAAGCTGCTGAAAATCTCATGGAGGAAGATGATCACCACTGAGCGAGTGGACGAGACGGCCAGAACAGAAAACAAGCAACTGAACCAGATTAAGTACCACAGGTACGTTACTTTGGGCATGACAGTATTGGAGACGGTGTTAGGACTATTTGAAAGATGAGGAGGACCAAGAATAAGCTGATTGACAATGACATGGTGCTGGACATGAGACAGAGGGCACTGGAGAAATCTGACCCATCTGTGCAGCCAACCATCACAAAGCAACGACGGCGTAGCGGCTGTTAAAAGCCGCGCAGAATCCCCTCCAGACTGCGACTGTTCCTCTCATTTCATAACAGGATTGTGTTCCCGATTCCAGCGACACCGCGAACGGAGTCAATTAGCGGCGGAGGAAATAACGATTGGGCGCGAGCTTCTCCTGCCATACAATTCCTAATTTTCTATAATTCATCAGCGAGTGAGAGCTTGTTAGCCATCTGCTTTATTGACTAATTTAATTCCCGCTCTAATTGTGGGTGTTCGCACCCTTTGTGGATTGCTAATTACGCCGTGCCCCTATAAATGAAATAACGAACAGTGAATGGGACGTGGCGTTTAATTACCGCGCGCGCCGAAGTGGCAGCACATTCACGGGAGAAAAACTCGAGGGAGATTAGCAGCTATTGTTAAACAGGTCTAAATGAGTGTGTGTGCGTGTACATGTGTGTGTGTGTGTGTACATGTGTGTGTATGGGTGTATATAAATGAGCAGTGGGATCGGGCAGTGCTACATCAGTGATTAAAATACTGGACTAGTCATGAGAAGGCTGTCGGCTGTCGAGTGTGCCTGTGGGAATTTACGCCCGTTCAGTCAGATTAACACTTGTGAGGTCAGCCATGTTAAACGAGAGGGCCTCGCTCGCCTCACAGTCAATGTTCCAACTCATCCCAGTGGTTTTCAGCAAGGTTAAAGGTAAAGGCTTGGTATAGGTTATCTACATCAAACTTGTTAAATCAAACCACGTCTTTATTGAGCTTATTTTGTGCACTTCGAACACTAATTTGGAGGCAAATCATTTATTTTGAATAATTAATGTTCTATATCAATTATTATTAGGTGTGTCCCAATAATTTTGTCCATACAGTGCATGATAGCATCAACAGTTATGAGTTAGTAGGAGCATCCACGCAGCACTTGTGATTCCCATCAGTGTTCTAACTAAAGGAATTGGTTGTAATAGAATATTCTGAATAATTCTTGCTATCCTCAGTACCATCACGCCTTTCTGTCTTTTCTTCCATCTCGACTCTACGCTGGGTGGGTTTGCCCAAAGCGAAATAAACAGCACAAGTCACACGTCTGAAAACGTCCACCGTTATTCACTGCTGAGAGTTAATATCAAAGATCCAGCAACTTCTAAACAAATGCAAAACTTCTAAATTATGCAACATGCAGCCAGAGCCTGGAAAAACTCACACCGGGGCTTTTATTTAGGCTTATCCTGGAATCACGGTCAGAATTGATGACTGGGAGGGAAACAGAAGCAGACGCTCCTCCTGATAAAGCAGGACTCATTGTTCAATTGGACAGGCCAAGGTCAGAACCAGAAAACAAACTCAACAAACATGGCTGGTGGAGCTCAAACAATATGAGCAGGGGGAACAAAATGCACTTTGTAAGAGTTAAAACAAACACACTGATCACTGAGCATCATCAGAACCGAACTGGACCAACAACAAGAGCCAAGTGAGGCGATCACACTGGTGCTACCTTCATCTGCGCCTGGAATTATCGTTCATTTGAGTTCCTGAACTGAAAGTTTTACACGCAAATCTATATCTTCAAGCTGTTATAAAAGCTTTACAAACAATTTAGAGTTCAGATTACTGATTTGTTACTGACTCCCAAACTTATTTAATAAGAAAATGACAGTTTTGTAGTTGATAATTGCAAATCGTTGCAAATAGTCAGTCAGTATTTCCAATATATACTTTAAATCAGGGCAGGACGGGCAAATAAATTACACATTTTTCTTTAGACATTTGCGCAATGTGCAATAATTATTTAAATATGTGTACATTGGGCTTAATTTACAGCAGGAACGTATTATTATTTTCTAACAATCCGTGTTAAACCTGAGGTGAATTATAGTTCGTGCCTGCGACCGAATCACAGCTGTAGTTTTATTCGCAAAAACTGACGACTTATTTACACATAAACTCGAGTGTTCTACTGATTTTATCAAAATAACTTACAATTAGTAATAATAATCAATAACAAATCAAAGAACCTGAATTTATTCATACTGAATAAACTTTAATACTGATAATAACCTTCCGCAAAAATAGTTCATGTATAATTAGTTGTTGCTATGCAACCGTAACACTTCCCTATTAACGCAGTCGGCTTTAAAACGCGTCTGCCTGCTTTATAGAACACTACCAAGTAACGCTAATTTAAATAACAAAGTGCAAATACAGGACAAAAAGCTAAAAATAAAATCCATTTAGAATTAATAAGAGTTTATTAGGGTTGCTGCGTTATTTGTATGTATTAATCTGTCCCCTGAGTCCGGTCAAACAGGCTGCGGGTCAAATGTTAAATTAAAGTCCATTAGATTCATTTATTTATGCTTCTTTTATTAGTACAAATACCAAACAGCTACGATTTGTGTGCATGAGGCTTATCGTTACTTGGCAACGCGTCACTCGTTACTTAGCAACGCACCAGCGGATTGCTACGGTTTTGCTGTGAAAAGGCCATCCTGCTATCACAAATATCATACACTGCGTAACCGATGTATAGTATGTATACCAGAGTATATAATATGTGTAATGTTTAAATATAATAAAATAAGAGTATTTATAAACTTATAGTTATGAATAGTCTGTGAGTGTTTAAATTATGAAAGTAAACAATGGTAACTTCACATTCACATCTTTGTACTTTCAAGATATCAGTGCTGCATCCCAAACTGCATAATACACATCAAACATCAAGCCTTAATACTATTGACACGCTTGTCAGTAATGGTGTGTGCTGTTTGGAACATGTTTAGAGCCCTGAAGAGGCTCTCATGAGCTAAATAGACTTAAATTAAAAGTCCAGCCTTCTGTTAATTCAATTCTATTAATTCTGAAATGCAGCGTTCGCTTACAGTCCAAATACGATCAAACATGCAGCAACGGTCAATCAGAAGGCTGGTTGAGATAAATGTCATGTGTTTATGTTTGTGCTTTATCGTTTACTGCTGCTAAGTTAGCTTAGCTTGCTACCAACCGTCTAAAACAGATCTACAAGCTAGGAGAGCCAACAAACTCCCAGTGTTAAACTGTAAAGAACCACGGATTAGCTACTTATTAAGGGTTATTTATTGTTTTTATTGCTATTGTTATTATTATTATTATTAATATTTATTCGAGACTATGTTCGCAGATGTGCCAGTTAGCTTTCCTGAGCTCTCCATGTGGCTATGAGCTCGTGTTAATAGTTAGCCGTGTTAGTCATTCCGCCTGCTTAATTTGATTCATTGTCATTGAAGACTGTAAAAAATATGCTTCATTTCAAGGTTTGCTTTATCCCGACCTTCTTAGCTAACGCACTAACAAGATGAGGTCCATCACACTTCTTCACTCGCCCTCGTATCTCAATCGCAGTTTGACTTTCGGGTCGAGTCCTCGCCTCATCCCGTCCCCCCCAGCAATAATGACTTATCAGCGCTTCCACACCACACGGTTCGCCACTCGGGGCTTCGCGGCTCGCTCTGGGTCGTAGTGAGGTAGAAACGAAACTCTCACATGTAGTCATTAGCATAACGATTGCATGCGGTAATTAAATGTCCACCTCATGAATACCAATTAAGATAACCCCTCACGAGTGTGGGCTCACCATGTGCCACTCTGTTCCTCCTGTACTCATGATGGTGCTTTGATTTAACACGGCCTGACCATGTTGCCCAAACCCATCACGCAGTCATGAATAATTCAGCACCACCAGCCTGGGTTTTATTTATTTTTATCTTTATAGCAGCGTAACGTGAGAAGCTGTCCGACTCGTCTTATTTCCTCTTTAATAGCCAATTATAAAATATATAAAATACCATCACAGTTGTGACTTTAGTCGTACTTCACTTTCATTTTTTTTTAAGGCAAATGTGCTCAGGAATGAACGACTTCTGGGTGGCAAGGTGGAACAGTGGGTAGCACCACCCACATCCTGCCCTCCTCCGGGACAGTTCAGTAAATTTTAGGGTGTCTCATTATATACTTCAGCGATGTTTAGTGTTTTTAGTGTAAATCTGATTTGAAATGTATTCCATTCCATCTCAACGCTGTCTACTATCATAACGCTCCTGCATATCGTCTAATTCATTACCCGACCCCGCCCGTTTCAGAGCGATCATCAGCGCTGGATATTAAAGCCGCGTTCTTCACGTGCGCGTCGCGAGGAATCGATCAGGACTCGAGCGCACGCGGACGCTTCGCGGCCGATTTATAAATCCTGAGAAGGCAATAAAAGCTGCCCGACGAAGCATCAGAATCCAATTACGCTCAACTCAGAGCCGCTGTTATCCAATTAAAATCCTTCCAGTTTTAGGAATTAGACGCCGGCGTGTCGGCCGGGCGGTGACGGCGGTGATTTATGTCGAATCAGACGCACCCCGACCTCAGAAAAAACAATCAGAGGTGGACAAACAAGGCAGGAAATGGGAATATTCCAAAATGTAAAGCGTTCGTAGTTCATTTGACGAATTATGAATTACATTTACCTTCTATATGAATGTTGTGGGTATACAATTACTGACTGTAGCTCTGCATTTTCTATTATTAGAAAGAAACCTACAATAGGACTCACGCTGACTGATTATTCATGTGATTGCAATATACACATAGAGATGTTATTTGACTAGTAATCGGAAGGTCGCTGGTTCAAGCCCCACTACTGCCAGATTGCCCCTGTTGGACCCTTGAGCAAGGCCCTGAAAGTCGCTTCAGATTAAAGGCATCTGCTAAATACCAAAAATGTGAATGTAACACCGGCATGGTTGGGACATGGTTAGTGTGTGTCGTACTGGTATGTGTGCATCAGGTGCAGCAGTGTTGTTGGGATTTTTGATGACCCCCGCCCTGATTGAGGAGAGCGAACTGACACGCCCCCTCCGACACATGTGCAGTAGCCGACTGCATCTTCTCACCTGCACAGGGCGAGTTCATATGCAGATCAGCTTTGTGCACGGAGAGCCACACCCTGATCAGTATTATTCCTCGACTCTGTGCAGACGCCGCCATCAACCAGCCAGCAGAGGTCGCAATTGCATCAGTTAATGCACCTGAGCGGCAGTATTCGTTTTATTAAACAGGACGCCCAACGAGCTCCGAATCAGGTGTCCAAATACTTTTGGCCACAGTGTATTTTGTAAAATTTGATTTATTTGCTGAAAAAAAGGATTAAATAAAATGTAATTTATTTATCTGGAATCATGAACTTTATTAAGCGATATAAAATATACACCAGGGAAAATAATTTCCTTCTGTCAGTTCTTGTTTTTTTTCTCAGTTTTCTGGTTTTTCTTCCAAAAAAAATAAAATAAATCCAAAAATTCAGGAATAAAATGAATCCCACAGCAAAACCTGGACTGAACACGATCAGACTCGCCGCGCAGGATCATCCGAACCCGACCGCTAGAGGGCGCACTGACCGCCCCTCTCCTGATACAGCGTCGCGAGCGAGTGCGCGTCCGGCCACGAGTCGTCCGTCTCCACGGTCTTGGGTTCGAACCCCGGGTCGGGGAGTCCCAGAGAGCTGATGGAGCCGGTGGGCGAGCCGCGCCCCTCGTACGCGTACGTCTGCAGGGAGTCGTACGGCGGGCCGCTGGTGTCCCCGTCCGCCTCCACCACCTTCAGCTGGATGGTGTCGTGGATGTCCTGAGCGGGGAGGGGCGGGGCCGGACCGAGGGCCTCCCCGCCCGCCGCCGCCGCCTCCTTCCTCCTCCTCCTCTTCCTCCCGGCCTCGGCGGCGGCCTCGGGGTTCCTCAGCGCCGCCATGTCGAAGGCCTCGGTGTCCTCCTCGCCGCCGCCCTCGTCGTCGTACGTCACCACGTTCTCCCGCACGTCCTCCGTCGACACGATCAGCGCCTCCTTCTTACTCCTCTTACTCCTCAGCGTCACGAACAGAACCACGATGGCTACGAGGAGCAGAAGGAACCGTCATGCTAACTCGAAACAACTCTGGATATGCTAACAAACACAGGACGCGGAGACAAGAGCTACGCTAAACTGGCTAACAAAGAACAGAAAAATAGACAAGTAGTTCATGCTAACATGCTAATAGCTAATAAGTGTCCAGAGTTCATGCTAATACGTGTTCAGAGTTCATGCTAACATGCGAATAACTAATGTGTCCAAAGTTCATGCTAACATGCTAATAGCTAATTAGTGTCTAATGAGTTCATGCTAACATGCTAATAAGTAATAAGTTCCCAGTGGGTTCATGCTAACATGCTAATTACTAATTAGTGGCCAATGAGTTTTTGATAATAGCTAATAAGTATCCATAGTTCATGCTAGTAACTAAAAATTGACTAATAAATTCATGCTAATAACTAACAAGTGTCCAGAATTTATGCTAATAGCTAATAAATGTCAATAAGTTCATGCTAATTCGTGTGGAACAAATTAAAGAGAACATGAAATCTAAAACCGTTAGCGGCTGTCGTTAGCTGTTTGTGTAGTTTTGCTAGTTTTTGACGGTCACACTGTGGTACGTGTTGTGTTTTGAACACAAATCCAGCAGCTCAGTGTCTGATTGCTAAGAGCTTTGCTTATAAAGCAAAGCGTAGCAAAGACTAGCCTGGAAATCTGGATCATCTGAGCGAGTCTGCGCTAATCGGCGCTACTAATAACAACAAGACACGAAGCTGCACAGTAAAACCGAGTTAATGCTAACCGATGTGTGTTTCGCTGCTAGTTTTTAACAGCCCTGGTTGCTTAAGAGCAACGTTTATCTTGCTAATAAAGAAAATGATAATCTAGCGTCGGAGTGAATTTATGCTAATTTGTGGTTATTAGCTTGCGCGGAGCGAAGAAAGAAAACATTTGTTACAGAGCGCAATTAAAGCAGCGGCATAAACAACAGGGATAACGATTAGCCGTGAGTCTAGACGACGTGACTAAATCATGCTAATTGGTTTGTGTTAGCGTGCAGCAACAGTTAGCTTAGAAAACTCCTGGTGTTTCCAATATGCGATTAAACGTCCAGCATTAGCGACTAGTTTATTCTTTCTTTTTAATAATAAAACCATAACAGTATATTAGCCGTAAACGCTAATTAAAAAGCTTAGTCATGCTAACGGTGGCTAACAGCTTAACAGTAATAAACCGCTGTTACGCTTGAGGAATCGAATTAAATCCAGAACTGAAGCGAGTTCCATCGTGCTAACACGCTATTCATTTGTGGAACATTACGAGTAGCGATGCTAACGCTGCTAATAAATACAAAGAGAGCAGATTGTGCTAAGCTACACATGATACATGACTTATAACAACAGCTAACAGCTAACAGCTAACCTTCCGACAAACGTGTGTGGGTCAAATCATAATATACACTGACCAATCATAACATTAAAACCACCTCCTTGTTTCTACACTCACTGTCCATTATCTCAGCTCCACTTACCATATAGAAGCACTTTGTAGTTCTACAATTACTGACTGTAGTCCATCTGTTTCTCTACATGCTTTGTTACCCCCTTTCATGCTGTTCTTTAATGGTCAGGACCCCCACAGGACCACCACAGAGCAGGTATTATTTAGGTGGTGGATGATTCTCAGCACTGCAGTGACACTGACATGGTGGTGGTGTGTTAGTGTGTGTTGTGCTGGTATGAGTGGATCACACAGCAGCGCTGCTGGAGTTTTTAAACACCTCACTGTCACTGCTGGACTGAGAATAGTCCACCAACCAAAAACATCCAGCCAACAGCGCCCCGTGGGCAGCGTTCTGTGACCACTGATGAAGGTCTAGAAGATGAGCGACTCAAACAGCAGCAATAGATGAGCGATCGTCTCTGACTTTACATCTACAAGGTGGACCGACTAGGTAGAAGTGTCTAATAGAGTGGACAGTGAGTGGACACGGTGTTTAAAAACTCCAGCAGCGCTGCTGTGTCTGATCCACTCATACCAGCACAACACACACTAACACACCACCACCATGTCAGTGTCACTGCAGTGCTGAGAATCATCCACCACCTAAATAATACCTGCTCTGTGGGGGTCCTGACCATTGAAGAACAGCATGAAAGGAGCTAACAAAGCATGTAGAGAAACAGATGGACTACAGTCAGTAATTGTAGAACTACAAAGTGCTTCTATATGGTAAGTGGAGCTGATAAAATGGACAGTGAGTGTAGAAACCAGGAGGTGGTTTTAATGTTATGCCTGATCGGTGTATTGTGGGTGGTCCTAGTATTAATTATGAGGGTCAGACCCTTTAATCCGCCTGTAATTAGAACCACGACCGCAACCCTGGTCAGGATGAATAAATAAATAAATGAAGGTTTTGAATAGACGTTTTTATTCACGTTTATTAAATTTATTTAAATTTTTCTGGCATGTTTGATGTTCGGAAACGTTTAGCATTCCAGCCGAACAGCTCCTGTCACGGCGAGCCGTAGCGCCAGTGCATTAATATGCAGCCGGTTAGAGCGCGTCAGGCTACAATTAGCCTCTGACACGGGAAGACGGTGGAGGCGCGGCCTCGGCGGAGGAAATGATGGCGTTTCGGCTCCGGTCCTGATGAGAAATCAATCGTATCGGATCTGCTCATTAATCTCGACATGCTGGAGGGGGTTCACATCCCAACCAGGAACCCCAATCCCTTCAGTGTAGAGGGATGAAGAGCCGCTGTACGGTGCAGGTCTGTGAGCTCTCAACCAGGGGGTCAGGGGCCACTAGGGGGCCTCTGTGATTTTAATAACTAGCAGGGGTGTCCACATACTTTTGTTACAGCCACCTTGTTCATGCCAAGCTGTTTTCCCCGGCTTTTTTTTTGGTTATTTTCAGACTCTTCTTTTGGTCATTTTTTCGATTCTGCTTTGGTCTTTTTTGCTCTTTTTTTGGCTTGTTTTTGCTCTTTTTCCGACTTTTTTTGGGGGTCTGTCTCCGGCTCTTTTTTCGGTTATTTTTTGGTCCTTGTTTGGCTCTCCTTTGGTCTGTCTCCGTCTCTCCTTTTGGTCTTCATCCGACTCTTTTTGTGGCTCTCCTGCGCTCTTTTTCCTGCTCCTTTTGCTCTTTTTGTGGCTCTTGTTTGATCTTTATCCGGGAATTCGGATGCGTCTGCTTTTTTTAGGTTCCCTGTCTTTGTTATTTACGAGACCTTGGTTTGTCACTCTGGTGGATCGAGTAGCTGGCAAAGCTGGCAACCCAGTTCTCCTGCGTTCTCTTTCTGATCTTTCGCATTTTGCTTTTGTGGGGTCTTGAGCTTTGATGGGGGGTTATCGATTATTTTAGTGTTATCTGGGGGTAGTCGTGGTCATTTCTTCATGGGGTGAGCGCCTCTATTTCATAGCAATCACAAGGCCACAGAATTGTTCTTCCTCAGTTAAATACCCTGCAAATGGCTTCACCTGGAACCTTCATGGAAAGCTCGGACCACCGTTCTCAGTTTCGGAATTTTTTAATCCATCTGGGTAACCATGTTTAAAATAAACCGTATCAGATGTTGGAAAGCGTTTTTGTAGCAGCTCTGTTTTATTTGGCACCGAGGAAAGTCTCACCGCACCAAGCATCTTCATGATTTATTGATATCCTGTTCTTCTCTTTGCTCCTTCGAAAGATGCTGCAGGAACAGGATCCTCCAGGAGCCTCCGGAGAGACGCCGCTATATTCGGCGACTCGTGATGAAGCGAGAGAAGCAGCAGCGGTGTTCACACGTCGGCTCAGCAGGACGTCTTTTATCCGACCTGCCGGGATTTAACATCAGAACTTCGAGGTGTAGCACGAGATGAAGAGGAGCTCCGAGCGGCTTCGTACTGACCTCGTTTCACTTCTCGTAGCTACGCAGCGTGATCGAGTGTTTACAGTAAGTCCTGTAGGTACGACGCTTCAACTAGCGAACTAGCAACGAAGCAAACGAGCCTGTACGATAAATTAAAAACATATAAATAAGTGCGGAATTTTAAATAGTTTTCATTCATAATTTAACCCACATACAACAGCCAATCGTAGCTCTAACATCCTGCATCTGTCTGATTGATGATCTCTCTACACAGACGCATTTCCCATCATCCTACACTCCCGAGAAGAGGGCATGACTAAATTCTTAGATCCCTTAAAATGCTCCTACTGAGGTTACTGAGTGATAATCTGACTGAATAAGGAGCGAGCGTCCGGCGCCTCCTGTTCACTTCTTACCCAGCAGGATGAGGACGCAGAGAAGAATGGCGATGAGCGCCCCCGTGCTGAGGCCGGCCGAGGAGAAGAAGGCCGGTGATTGGCAGTTGGGCACACGCAGACCCCTCTGGCAGGGGCAGACGCTCATGGTCAGGGTGGCAGTGCTGCTGAGTGGCGGCTCCCCTCCGTCCCGAACCACAACGGCCAGATGATGGAACTCCTGCTCGGTCCGACTGAATCCCCGCCGTCGGGCCACGATACTGGAGCTGCTGTCTGTTACACAGAGAACACAAACACACAGAACGCCTGTTTTTACTCTTGATCAGGGAAGCAGTGTGTCCAGAGCCCATCCTGGGAACACTAGACACTGTGTGTAACAAACACTGTGAGAAAACAAAGGATTGAACACAAGGTTTAGGAACCATGTTCCTGTGTAGCACCCACACTACCAGCCTGAACAGTGCCAGCTTTGTGGCAACACTTTGGGGAAAACCTGTTCCTGTTCCAGCATGGTTGTGCCCCTGTGAGGTCCATATGGAAATAGTTTTAAAAAGCGAAGTTTTTAGAAAGAGTTTGGTGTAAAGAGACACAGGTGGCCATCCATCCGTTAATCCATCCATCCATCCATCCAACCATCCATCCGTTAATCCTTCCATAAATCATCCATTCATCCATAAGTCATCCATCTATCCAACCCTACACCCATCCATCCATCCATCATTTCCCTTCATGCCCATCCATCCATCCATCATATTCCCTTCATGCCCATCCATCCATCCATTATATTTCCTAAATGTCCATCCATCTATTACAGTTCCTACATGTCCATCCATCCATCCTTCCATCCATCCATTGTAGTTCCTACATGTCCATCTATTCATTCATCCAACCATAAACCATCCATCCATCTCATTGACTGAACGGTTGATCATGATCAGGGTTCCTTTCTTTCTTCCTCTCGTCTGTTTATCTTTTATTATTTTCCTTTTCTCTCTCTCTCTGTTATTCTGTTGTTTGTTGTTTATTGACTTGATTTTTTGGGAACAATCACGTCAGGCAATTTATCACAGAGGAGAAACAATTCGAAATGAAAAGGAAGTTTTGAGTGACTGTGGGGTGAAAACCATTCAGGAAGCCGGTTACGTAAGCGAGCGAGCGGCGGGTGGAAGCAGCGGCGTGATGTTTGATTAATTTAAACACAAAGCGTTTTGGAGACGCTCTCGCGGTTGGACGGCGGTTCCATCTCCGGGTGAAACGGCGTGTTTATGATGAACTTTCTCCACCAGCCTGGTTATAAATTACAGGAGCAGCTGT
Source organism: Trichomycterus rosablanca (assembly GCF_030014385.1). Taxonomy (NCBI): domain Eukaryota; kingdom Metazoa; phylum Chordata; class Actinopteri; order Siluriformes; family Trichomycteridae; genus Trichomycterus; species Trichomycterus rosablanca. The sequence goes on from NC_086012.1 coordinate 911,217, forward strand.
GTGGAAATCTGCTCTCAGCGCTGGCACTCATGTGTCCTGATTTACGCCGGGTTCCTAACGAACGGTCTGATCCGCCGCCCTCGCCGTGCCGCCGCGGAGCCGAGACGCAACCCGCCGTCAAACATCCATCAACTCGCCCCGGGAGGAGCTTTCTGCTGAGAGGAGCCCATTTAATCCTTCTCTTCTCCTCACTGTCTGTCTCCATCTCTCACTTCCTGCCTCTGCTTCTCTTTTCTGGAGCTCCAGGACGGTTAATCGGTGCTGCACAGCCTCAGCCAGCCTGCTTCTTTACTCACTGCAGCTCTCTACACACGGCTGTGTGGGTTTATTTAAATAAAACATGTTAGTATGTGGATTGGCTAATCTAAATTTCTACTCTGTACCCACAACACACATTTTTAGAGTTTTTTATATTATATTATATTATAATATATTATATTATATTATATTATAGAGTATTTTAATATTTTTAGAGTTATACATTGTACTATTTTTATTTTTTATTTTTATGTTCTATTTTTTGTACTGAGTGCTGTACTATCCCTTTGCTGCTGCAACAATGTGAATTTCCCCATTGTGGGACTAATAAAGGATTATCTTATCTTATTTAAAAATATTTACTTTCCTTTATCTCACATTTTAGTCATTTCCGATTCCCGATTGTGAATCTGATCAAGGAGAACCAGATCACCACCATCCAATCTGTGGCCACTTCTCATCACCTGGGTTGGGAGCCATATCATGTTATTTCACTTTCCTCTATTTTTCCTTTTTTAACTTCCTTCTAACCAACCAACCACCCAACCAACCATCCAACCAACCAACCAACCAACCACTCACCCAAACAGCCACCCAACCAAAGACCCAACCAACCATTCAACCAACCAGCCACCCAGCCAACCAACCAACCACTCACCCAACCAGCCACCCAACCAAAGACCCAACCAACCATCCAACCAACCACTCACCCAACCAACCGCCCAACTAAAGACCCAACCAACCATCCAACCAACCAACCACTCACCCAACCAACCGCCCAACTAAAGACCCAACCAACCATCCAACCAACCAACCACTCACCCAACCAACCGCCCAACTAAAGACCCAACCAACCATCCAACCAACCAACCAACCAGCCACCCAGCCAACCAACCGCCCAACTATAGACCCAACCAACCACCCACCCAACCAACCACCCACCCACCAAACCACCCACCAACTCATCCAACCAGTCAATCAGCCAACCAATCCACCAACCAGCCAGCCAACCAACTACCCACCCAACCAACAAACCAACCAGGCAGCCGAGCAACCAACCAACCAACCACCCAACCAAAGACCCAACCAAACAACCACCCAACCAACCAACCACAGACCACACCAACCACCCAGCCAACCAATTTGTTTCACCTTCTTTTATTATTTTCTTTTTTCATTTTCCTCCATCCATCCATTAATCATCCATCCATCCATCTAAGGAGATCGAGTTGTTGGGTTAGAACCACCAAAGACGATAAACTAATTCTTACTAATTTATCTCTTTAAATTCCTTTAGTTCTCTTGATTTTTTCTCTCTCTGTCTCGTTCTCTGCTCTCTGTCTCTCTGCTCTCTCTCTCTCTCTCTGTCTCTCTCTCTCTCTCTCTCTCTCTCTCTCTGTAAGCCATGCGCTGAATGCACGAGCACGCTCGTTACGCCGCAATGTTTATTCTCCGTCTCCGTGGAGCAGATGCACGGCGGGTGAGTGAATGACAAAGCGAGTTAGCGAGAAAGGAAATGTGGCGGGGCGAGCGCATCTTCACGCCGAGGCGGCGTCTCCTCCTGCATGCCAACTACTGTGGGCAAACAAACACCCTGGGGATGCCCAGCCACTCCACATCATCTCCACCGATTCCTCTGGGGACCGGAGGCACACGCTGCACCGCGTAAACGCCAAATACCCACAAACCACCGCTCACCCGGGGCGCATTTTAATCTGATCCTGGCTATAATTTCATATATAAAGGTCTAAAAGTATTCGGACGCCTGACCGTGAGCTTGTCGGGCGTCCGGTTCTAAAAACAAACGGTATTAAAACAGAGTGACGTCTGTGTCTGTGGGAATTTGTGCCCGTTCAGTCAAAAGATGACAGCGCTTGTATGGCTGGTTCCACTCCACAACTGGGTGGAGCTTGCTTTATGGAACAGGACAGGAACGGACCTTCCCTAAACTGTTCGGCTCCTACGGGGTACGGTGGGGTGACCGAATGCACAGACAGACCACAGAACCACCCAGAAAGTTCATCTTTACACTAGATTTAGCAAGTACGTGGGCGGCTGTACCTAATAAAATGCTCAGCAGGCGTAACAAGTGTGCGGCGGTCAGGAGGGGTTCGGATCGTGTCTCGTGGGAGCTCAAGCGTGAGGCGCGGTGAGCAGGAGGAGCGCAAGTGAGGCTCAAAATGAAATTTCTGTGCATAATGAGGCATGGAGGCAGATGGAAAACCACACACATGTGAGTCTGTGCCAGCGCCAGGCTCATGCCAGCTTATGCCACGCGGCGCCCTTCTGACTGGGATGATACTGGCAGCGTGCTAGTCATCAACCGAAACTTGATGTAACTGGAGGAGGGAGGGTCCGGGCACGGCGCTCACAGACACACTCGGCTTGCGGAAGGAAGGTCGGACTCCTCCTGCCATGAAGTAGCGGAGGAATACATACGCTGTGCGGCTCTCTGGGAGACTCCATCGCTTGTGTTTAGAAGCAACCTGTAACTTCACCTTCACGCAACTTCGAGAGGCCGGGTTTTAGTCCGTAGCCATTTTTAATCAACGTGGTCATGGAAGCAGCGGAGGAATTGTAATAGGGAAATGGAAATGACTAAACAGGGGAAAAAACAGGAGTAAGGACGCACGGCGGCACAAACATGAGTGATGTGTTTCTTTAAACTGGAGAACTTTATTTATGCCGCCGCCGCGTGAACCAATTTCACTGTGAAATGAAACGGTCACGCCTATCTGAGCACCTTCTGTTTTTTTCTGAATGAAAGCAGAGATTAATTCTCTTACAGGGAACGGCACTTCCATTCGTTATGCCACCCTTCATGCCAGGCACTGGCGGGCAGCCCGGGAACATTTCTCAGTTCCGACTGAACTAACGGAGCCTCTTGGGTGAGGAGCGAATAAAAAAAACAGCTCTATAATAAGCTGATGAGTCCCGCCCGTCACCACAGAGCCTCCGATCGTTCCATATGATACAGTTTAGAGCTGAGTGGGCGGATGTGGTTCCTGAACTGGCACTGACTGGTACTGAGGTCATACCTTCATCTTTGGGACTGACCAAGACCCCAACTCCTTCATTTGGACTGAGGGGTACTGAGACTATACCTCCTTCTTTGGGACTGATCAGTACCAAGACCCTAACCTCATCTTTGGGATTTGCCAGTACCATGGTCATACCTCCTTCTTTGGGACTGACTGGTACCTAGACCGTAACTCCAGGTCTTTGGGATTGACCAGTACTGAGTACTGATACCATACCCCTTCTTTGGGGGTGACTGGTACCAAGACCCTAACCTCATCTTTGGAATTGACTAATACTGAGGCCATATCTCCTTGTTTGGGTACCAAGACCCTAACTCCGTTATTAGGATTGACTAGTACCAAAGCCATACCTCCGTCTTTGGGATTGACCAGTACCACGGCCATACCAAATTCTTCAGGATTGACAGGCCTGAGGCCATACCATCTTGTTTGTAACCGTCACCAGTACCTTTGAGATTGACCAGTGCCAAAGCCATACCCCTTCTTTGAAGCTGACAGGTACCAAAGCAATACCTCCTTTTTTGGAATTGGCAGGTACTGAGGCCATACCCCCATGTTTGGGATTGACCAGTACCAAGGCCATGCCTCATTTTTGGGATTGACCGGTAAAAAAAGACAGGTACAAAGGCCACACCTCTTTTACTTTGCCTGACAGGTAAAGTGGTCACATATACCTGACCAGGACTTATACAGTGTATCACAAAAGTGAGTACACCCCTCACATTTCTGCAGATATTTAAGTATATCTTTTCATGGGACAACACTGACAAAATGACACTTTGACACAATGAAAAGTAGTCTGTGTGCAGCTTATATAACAGTGTAAATGTATTCTTCCCTCAAAATAACTCAATATACAGCCATTAATGTCTAAACCACCGGCAACAAAAGTGAGTACACCCCTAAGAGACTACACCCCTAAATGTCCAAATTGAGCACTGCTTGTCATTTTCCCTCCAAAATGTCATGTGATTTGTTAGTGTTACTAGGTCTCAGGTGTGCATAGGGAGCAGGTGTGTTCAATTTAGTAGTACAGCTCTCACACTCTCTCATACTGGTCACTGAAAGTTCCAACATGGCACCTCATGGCAAAGAACTCTCTGAGGATCTTAAAAGACGAATTGTTGCGCTACATGAAGATGGCCAAGGCTACAAGAAGATTGCCAACACCCTGAAACTGAGCTGCAGCACAGTGGCCAAGATCATCCAGCGTTTTAAAAGAGCAGGGTCCACTCAGAACAGACCTCGCGTTGGTCGTCCAAAGAAGCTGAGTGCACGTGCTCAGCGTCACATCCAACTGCTGTCTTTGAAAGATAGGCGCAGGAGTGCTGTCAGCATTGCTGCAGAGATTGAAAAGGTGGGGGGTCAGCCTGTCAGTGCTCAGACCATACGCCGCACACTACATCAAATTGGTCTGCATGGCTGTCACCCCAGAAGGAAGCCTCTTTTGAAGTCTCTACACAAGAAAGCCCGCAAACAGTTTGCTGAAGACATGTCAACAAAGGACATGGATTACTGGAACCATGTCCTATGGTCTGATGAGACCAAGGTTAATTTGTTTGGTTCAGATGGTCTCAAGCATGTGTGGCGGCAATCAGGTGAGGAGTACAAAGATAAGTGTGTCATGCCTACAGTCAAGCATGGTGGTGGGAATGCCATGGTCTGGGGCTGCATGAGTGCAGCAGGTGTTGGGGAGTTACATTTCATTGAGGGACACATGAACTCTAATATGTACTGTGAAATACTGAAGCAGAGCATGATCCCCTCCCTCCGGAAACTGGGTCGCAGGGCAGTGTTCCTGCATGATAATGACCCCAAACACACCTCTAAGACGACCACTGCTTTATTGAAGAGGCTGAGGGTAAAGGTGATGGACTGGCCAAGCATGTCTCCAGACCTAAACCCAATAGAACATCTTTGGGGCATCCTCAAGCGGAAGGTGGAGGAGTGCAAAGTCTCGAATATCCGCCAGCTCCGTGATGTCGTCATGGAGGAGTGGAAAAGCATTCCAGTGGCAACCTGTGAAGCTCTGGTAAACTCCATGCCCAGGAGAGTTAAGGCAGTTCTGGGAAATAATGGTGGCCACACAAAATATTGACACTTCAGGAACTTTCACTAAGGGGTGTACTCACTTTTGTTGCTGGTGGTTTAGACATTAATGGCTGTATATTGAGTTATTTTGAGGGAAGAATAAATTTACACTGTTATATAAGCTGCACACAGACTTCTTTTCATTGTGTCAAAGTGTCATTTTGTCAGTGTTGTCCCATGAAAAGATATACTTAAATATCTGCAGAAATGTGAGGGGTGTACTCACTTTTGTGATACACTGTAGTTACAAGGGTCACATTTACTTTATTGGGACTGTTGGGTACTACTGTCATACCCCTTTCCTTTGAACTGATAGGTACATAGGCCACAAATACCACTCCTCTCGCACTGGGACTAGTATACAGGGACCAAAGTAAAACTCCTTCCCTAGGACTGACAGGTTTTAAGGCCACGCCTCATTCCTCTGGACTGTTACCAACACATCAACAAACCACTGATTCGTCAGCACGCGTAAACGCCTCCGTGCTGATCCCTCCGTCGAGACGCTATTCAGCTACAGCACAGCCTGAGGGCTCGAAACCTGCTGAAACCGACCGGATTGAAGCTCTAAAAGCTCCGAAATCAGCGCTCTGAGCTTTCAGGGTCTCAGAGCGTCTGTTCCACGTCTCCCAGATCGCTGAGTTAAACCCTCACACAGGACTGTTCCCATTCCATCATTCCACTCCCACCATCCGTCGCCGGTCCTGAAGCAGCAGGATAATCAGATAGTAGCACAGAGGCTCTTCAGGATCAGAAATTAAAACCTTGATAGTGTTTGTTTGTTCATGTATTGTCTGTTTTACCAGCGTTTTATCCTGGTCAGGGTCTCTGTGGGTCCGATTCACCGGGCGAAAGGCAGGAAACACCCCGGACGGGTCGCCAGTCCATCACAGGGCACCTCGGTACTGTGATTAGGCCTTTTTGCGTCCTGGTAGAAACGAGTTTGTCCTCTGCTGCTGGTGGATCCCTGATTGCAGGTGAGGAGGGTATATTGCTGCCAACGCTTCCTCCAACCTGCGTGCAGCCCTTGCGGAACCCTTCTTTTCACCCATGCACTCAGCACAGGCGCCTCTCTATCTGCTAATCAGGGTCCTTACACAGCATTTGAAGACCCCACCCACATAGTCCGGTCATCCCGCCCTAGCAGAGACGGTGGCCAGTTAGTGTCTGCTGCAGGCACCGCCAATTATGCCCGCTAGATGGCACCCAGCCGACCGGTGGCAATGCCGAGTTTTGAACCGCTCTGGTGTGCTAGTGGAATATCCTGCTGCACGACCCACGTCTTGTCCACGTTTTTTTTATGCGACCTGGGCAACACAAGCAATGCATCTTACTCTCTGTGCTGGTTTACAAGATGTAACGTAAAGCCTCCACAAGGGGGCGTCATGTACAAGTTTATTTCATCATCATTATTATTATTATCGTACGCTACTTCGCTTAGGAAATGCCACTCGTATAGTAATGATAAACCAAAAGGCATCAAGCTTTACACCAACGTTCTTGTTTACCTGGTCAAAAGTATGTGGACACCACTCCTTATTAAGGAGTCTTTCTGGAGGAGTGGAACTGGCTGTCCAACAAGCTCTTGGTCAAGTATCCACATACATTTAGCCATACAGGGTCTGTCTGAAAACCTAGCTCTCTCTCTACACAGACGCATTATATTTCCCATGATCCTACACTCCCGAGAAGAGGGCGTGTCTAAATACTCACATCCCCTAAAATGCTCCTACTGAGGCGCCTTAATTCTGAGTGATGATCTGACTGAATAACGAGGGAGCGCTCCTCATCTGCCTTATGAGCTCCAGGTCGCATTAGAATAGAATCGTACCTTCATTGTCCTTGAGGGTAAAATTGGGGTTGGCTGGAAGGTCCTCTGGTAGGGCGAAGGAGAAGCGCCCGTTAGCGAAGTTGTCTCTGTCTGTAGCCCTGATGGTGTGGATCACCTGTACGATATAAAAAAAACATTTATATTTATTTTAACACGTGTTCCTCTGTCTGTTTCTTCTCTTGCGGGTTTTGAACCCAGCACGGTTTGCGGGCGTCAGGAACAAAACACCCGGTGACGTTTTGTCAGCTCGTTAAGCTAACTGGCTCCGTCTCCCGGGTCACACCTGAGACAGACCAATTATCGCTGTTCACCTGTGGGCGCCGGGCCCAGTTCGTCTGCCGGGGATGGGAACGACGTGGCGCGTCGGTGCCAACTCCATCACGTTCAGAGTTTCACTTCCAGCGACGTGACGGGCTCGTTAGGCGCTACCGCTGCGGCTACGAGAAACACGCGCGCCGCTGTCGCACGTGTCGTTTGTAGCGACTGTCTGGAGGTCGGCGGAAAACAACCGCACCATCACGTACACGCTTCGAACCAAATACGCCGATGTAAACAAATCACGGTAAAACTAAACATTAAAAAATAATAATGATTCATAAATTGAGCGGCTGAGGTGTCTGTTTTGCAGTGCTTGGTATTTGGTATGTTCACCCTTTTTGCTTTAATTATCATGCATTGCATGGATTCCAAAAGCTTCAACTGGACCTTTCTGCCACCACCCCCACCATCCCAAAATCATTTTTAGAATAAGGTGTGTATATGTGTGTGTGTGTGTGTGTTTTGTGGGGGGGGGCGGGGGTTACAAAATGTACAGAGCAACAGACAGGCTACAGTCAGTACGTGTATACCCACTAAGTTCCTCTATATGGTAGGTGAAGCTTATACAATACATTTGCTGTGTTGATCGACCCTTCTGAATGCATCTGGGATGAATTGGAACGCTGACTACCAGACAGACCCTGTCATACAACATTAGTCTATAATACTTTTGAACAAAAGGGCACAAATTCCTGCAGTGATGCTTCAAATATAAGTTGACGGCCATATAAAAGCTGACGGCTTTAGGTTTTCTAGCAGATAGTCCGGCGTCCACATAGTTTTGGTATTTGTATGGCACACTATAGGGCCAAAAGTATTTGGACACCTGACCCATGCTATTAAAATAGAGCAAGGACTATGGAAATTTGTGCCCCTTCAGTCAGAAGACGACAGCATTTGTGCAGCTGGGCGCTGATCTGGGTCAATAAAGTCTCAGTCGATGTTCCAGTTCATCCCAGAGCTGATTAATGGGGCTGAGTTCAGGGCTCTGTGCAGGACGCTGGAGTTTGGTTGGTCAGAACTCACCTGGCCGGGTTTGGCGCTCTCACACACGATGATATCGGCGCCGGTTTTGACGTACGGCCGGTTGTCGTTGACGTCCAGGACCTGAACGGTGACGGGGACGGAGCTCAGCAGCTTGGGATTGTCTGCAAAACAGAGCGGCAGGAAAAGGTCACAAATCCCCATACGCCTCCAAAGTACAACGTTTAGATTTCATTTATTCGTTTCATTGCATTTATAAGCACGATGATAAAGCGAAGAACCGGCGAGCTGCAACAGCGACGTCTGTCTGTCTGTCTATCAATCTGTCTGTCTGTCTGTCTCTATCTATCTATCTATCTATCTATCTATCTATCTATCTATCTATCTATCTATCTATCTATCTATCTGTCTATCTGTCTATCTATCTATCTATCTATCTATCTATCTGTCTGTCTGTCTATCTATCTGTCTATATGTCTGTCTATCTATCTGTCTGTCTGTCTGTCAATCTGTCTGTCTGTCTGTCAATCTGTCTGTCTGTCTGTCTGTCTGTCTATCTACCTGTCTGTCTGTCTGTCTGTCTGTCTATCTATCTATCTATCTATCTATCTATCTATCTATCTATCTATCTATCTATCTATCTATCTATCTATATGCCTGCCTGCCTGTCTGTCTGTCTGTCTGTCTGTCTGTCTGCTGTCTGTCTGTCTGTCTGTCTGTCTAAAATATTGGGACACCCCTTATATTGTACAGAAAATGAGGATTATAAGTTTAGAAACTTAAAAACACTGAGAGTTTGAAACTTGTTTATAATCACAGCGGTTTCCGCGCGGCGTATCCGCATCTCATATTTCTTTATTTTATTTTAACGAGACTTTCGGGGAAGTTCCACAATTTCCGCTCGTTTATTCGCAGACGGTTTGAGAGCGGCGTTTACTGCGGGGACTCTCCGGTGACTCCTGGATGAATTCAGCCGCATAATCGTACCGACGGTAAAGGAATATCAGCGACTCTGGGCTCCGGCGTGGATGTAAATGTCATGAATATTTCAGCGCGGTGCGCGGCTGTGTGGGATTACATTCACATCCGCGCGAAGCCCTGCAGTTCTGGTCCGAACGCGCCTGGAGAAAGTGATAAACGTAAACGTAAGAGGGTGCGGCGCGAACTGCTGACGACGGGTGAAAAATACTCAGCGGTCGATATCACGGCCGGTCTGTAATCACGAGGCGGTGATTGATCGGATCGTGGCGTCGGCGCGGAGCTGAAGGTGGAACAAAGAGACGCGCGATGGCTTAGATAAGCACCGGAGAGAGACGGGGCGAGAGGGGAAATCGATCGCCCCCGTCCACCTTCACACCCAGAGCCACGGCATCAATCCCACCACGCGTCGGTCCCCCGACCAGTCATCTTCTCCGCTCGATAGCTACAGCGCTCCTGCAGCGCCTGTCAGGCAGTGATGGATCTACTGGGCTGAAACGGCACCATCATCATTAGCTGGAGTTCTGTTTGATCTGGTGACGCATCGATACGATTATTTCAGCTTCTGATATCGACTTAAGGAACGCACAAATTCCCATACACACATTACTCTTCCTCTGCTGGAGGCCCTCCTGACACGCCCTCCCTTCTATTGACCTCTACTTATTCGCCCGTACTTCGGTGCATCGGCGCGTGAGGTCGGTCTCGCGTATGGAGAGTCACACGCTGATCTCCATGTTCCTTCACTAATAGTCTATGATACAAAAACTCTTTTGGTCGAAAGGTCACAAATTCCTGCAGTGATGCTTCAAATATATATTGGAAACCTACTTTTAAGCTTCTGCCAGGTTTTCTAGCAGATAGTCCGGTGTCCACATAGTTTTGGTATTTGTACATTACTCTTCCTCTGTTGGAGGCCCTCCTGACACGCCCTCCCTTCCATTACTTCGGTGGTTCAGCACGTGAGGTCGGTCTCACATATGAAGAGTCACACGCTGATCTCCACGTTCCTCCACTTCTGTACAGGGCTACTAACCAGGGTCCTTACACTGCATCGAAGACCCCGCGGCCAGTTTTATCTGAAGCAGGCACTAGGGGGCGCCCAGCAGACTCAAACTCGGAGAGGAAGGTGGGCACACAGTCTTACTTACCAACCTCTGCAGCTTTAACAGTGATGTTGTGCCAGGCGACGTCCTCCCGATCCAAACCGGCCGTGGTTTTGATGAGCCCGGTGTTTTCGTCGATGCTGAACAGAGCTTCTCCATCCTCGCTGTCTTCGATGGAGTACCTGCAATAACAGGACGGATCAGAACGCACGTCACGGATCAGGGACAGACGAGAGTTTAAATCAGCGCCTTCAGTTCAGAGACGAGCGACTTGAACCCCAATAAACAAGCGACCTTTATTATAATGAATAATAAATATTAATTAATATATTCATTGATTATTTTTGTGACACATACAGTGGATGCAAAAAGTATTCAGACCCTGTGATTGTTTAAACACGTAACTGTATCGTGGCTTTCATTCAGAATGCCATGATGCTACCACCACCATGTTTCACTGTAAAAATGAAAGGGTTTTAGCCAGGTGATGTCAGGTGACGTGCCTGTTTTTCCACCAGATTACGGACTAGACTACATAAAACGTCACGCCGAAAGATGCCACCATCAAATCCAGTGGTTTAGGGCAGCGCTCCCCATATAAGATGTAATTTCACGGACTGGTGGAGGCGGGAGGATTTAAAATAGAAGAACTATAGAATGAAAATCAGTGTGAATGCTGAGCTTTTTACACTGCAACGAGACGCTGCTCCCACCTAGTGGTGATAAGAGACAATAACACCAGAAGAGTTTCGGAAATGTAATTGCTCTTGTAGCGTCTCTAATTATTCATTCTTTCTGTGCGGCCCGGTAATAAATGACCCGGTGGTTGGGTGGTTGGGAACCACTGGTTTAGGGGACCAGTAGGAAACAAAAAGTGTTTTTTTTCACACTACAGATTCATTTATGTCCTGAGTGCACAGCAGGGTGTTCTCACCTCGTCTCCATGTATCGATATAAAAGAATATCGGCCGTGATGGTGATAAACTTCAGTAATAAATCTATACGTAGTAAAAATCACAGCGCGGAACACAAACAGAACCCTGCAGTCCAACAGACTTCATCAACTCTGCTTCAAGCGCCAAGGGTTTACGTCCATGCCGGACAAAATGATTGAAACACACTCCTTCGTCCCAAAAAACACCACCCACCCTAAAAAAAAAAAAAAAATACCCCTCTCTTTGCTGCTGCTGCCACCTCCGATCAAAGAGGGTTGATGCTTCTTTTCACCTGCCAGAGGCAGAGTCCTACAGACCGTACTATTACATGTAGATAGGCAAGTACTGCCATCCACGATCAGCCACCCCTCGTGTAGGCACCTCGACCGGTCAGCAGAGACGAGGAACCCTGTTTAACCATCGTCCCTTCCGCTACAGACACACAGCAAATCGTGTGTCTGTGTAGGCGCCCGGTCTGGCTGATAGCAAAACTGAGATACAGCTGAAGCAAGGGGCGGCATTAATTCTGATTTTGTTCCCTAAAATAAATATCTGGTTTGGAATAAGTTCCACCGAAGTTCTGACTGCACCCTGTAACTCCGGCAGCTTGGCAGCAGACGTGAATATTAGTTCCAGCATTTACTGCAAGAGCACAAAACGCCGTCGGTGCGAAAGTGAATATAAAAAAATGTGCACGATTCGCACTTTGGGACGACGAACCGGCAATAAGCTGCAGCGCCGCTCCGAAGACGCGCTCACCACCGAGATCGGATAATCCTCCGCCCTCCAGATCCGATCCGATCGATGGCTTCTTTTTTCCTTTGTTTACTGAACCCACGTCCTGCATCTGACAGCGGCGCCTGACTCAGCTCACGAGGGGCTGGCTAATTAGCTACCACAAATAAACGCGGGTCCGGGATCGGTCCGGCGACGTGACTGGGAACCGCGGCGTGAAGAAGCTGTCAAAGCAAACAGGAAGTGATAAAACTCAGCCCTCACCGAACGTCTCGCACGTTTACCCGCTGCAGAAAGTAACATGGCGCAGAACACCAGCGTGTTATCGTGATCTCACCTGATTTTGCCCCGGGCGTTGTCCGGGTCCTGAGCGGTCACCAGTCCCACGTCGGTGCCGGGCGGGGCGTTCTCGTACACGTCCATGATGTAATAATCCATGGGGAAGACGGGAGGTTCGTCCACGTCCCCCACGATGATCTTCAGAGTGGTGGTGTCCTTAAACGGTCCCAGGTGGGAGAAACGAGGGTCCAGGTGGGTGTTCGCGCCTTCGATGCTCAAGGTGTACGCCTTCTTCTTCTCGTAATCCAAGGGCTGTGAGGAAACATCGCAAGAATCGCCGTCAACGTCAAGATACGTCATTAAAGTTTAACATTTTCTTGCTTTAACTTGTTTTTTTGAAGGAGTTCACGCAATGTTTCCAGTGACACCGGCTACCACACAACCCCAAACCCCCACATCTCCACCTGTGCCCATTCTGGGAATCCATTTTTCTAGATAGGCGTTAACGTTCGTGATGAGGTTGCAGATAGGGTTACCTTCTGATGACACACAAATGTGCCGAATCTACTTTCAAGTGGGTTCTTTGCTGTCGTTTGGATGTTTTTATGTCACCCTACCCCACCCATCCTCATGCAGGCGCTTCGACTGGTCAGCAGAGGTCATAACTGCCCAAGAGACGTGGAACCCAGCACAGCCAATTGTGTCCCTGTCCCTGATTTGTTGGCATTAATAAGCTTTACTGTCAGAGATGCATAGGAACACCGACGGCTGTTGAGTGATTAAAGGTTTGAAGAGCCTAACGAGTCCCAATAAGTCAATTAATGAATTAAACTTCATTCATTTATTTAGTGTCTGTTTTACCACCATTTTATCCTGGTCAGGAACACGGTGGGTCCCAGACAGGTCACCAGTCCAGAAACCAGAGCGCCCGGAAGAAACCCACACAGAAACAGGAGAAAAGGGAGAATATGCTAACTCCACACAGAAAAACCCTGGCTGAGAGGCTGGGGATTCAAACCCAGGAACTTCCCACTGTGAGGTGACAGTGCTACCCACCGAGCAACCGTGTTCCTTTTAAACAATCAACCAAATATCTCATTATAACAGGGGTTCCAAAACTTTTGCACACAGGCAATGGATGGTGTACTCTGCTGACCTTTTTGAGGGCGATGACCCCCTCCCTCTTATCGGCGTCGGTGGAGATGGAGAACACGGCGGCTCCGTCCTCGTTGACGATCCTGTAGTCCATCTCGGCGTTGATTCCCAGGTCGTCGTCGTCGGCTTTGATTTTCCCCACGGCTTTTCCAACCTGAGCCGACTCGGGCACGTACAGCTGGTAGTTCTCTGGAACGAAACGCAAACGGCGTCAAAAACGCCGCCCCCCTCCGAAAAGTTCGGCAAAACGTAAAACCTCCAGCCACAAAAACGCAACCCGAGAGCCGATCAGAGGAGCGTAAACCGTTACCTACTTTGAGGAAACCTGGGCGGATTGTCGTTGACGTCGGTGAGGGTGACGTTGACGGTGGTGGAACCCGACAGACCCCCCACAGAGCCGGCCATGTCTTTGGCTTGGATGATGACGGTGTACATCTCTCTGGTTTCTCGGTCCATGCTGGTCAGCGCCGTCCGGACCACACCTACAAACGAGAGAGAACACGATAACATGATAATGATAAAACACCTATAAACATCCGTGAGGGTCCAAATGTGGTGGTTAAAGTACTGGACTAGTAATCAGAAGGTCATTGGTTCAAGCCCCAGGCCTGCTAGTTCCTTGCTCCTGGAAGGAGTGGAGACTGTTAAAGCCGCAAATGGAGAGGAAATTCCATATGAATCTATACAGCCTTGAAATAAGCGTATGGGGTTGGTGTCCACAAATTTTTGCTCATCCAGGGTACATCATCAGTCTTTCAGTCTTACATTAAGTCTGCAATGAAACATTGGCCACACTGTCTACAGTCGAGCAGGCTTCACAATAATAAACGTTCCTGCAACAGACTTCAGTCCAGCTTGAAGGTGCCAACGTCTTTTTTTATTCTATTTTTATTATTATTATTTTAAGCAGAGGATTTATTTTTACCTGCACAGAAGCCTTCAATCACATGACCATGTAAAGCTTGCTCGACCGTGGGCAGTGCAGTGCAGCCAAGCTGAATCTAAATATTTAAAGTTATAAGAGACCCGTTTGCATTTTGGACCTTTTTTTGCTAGTGTTGCAGACTGGCACTGCCCCATACAACGGGTATGAAATCATTGGTTGCTTCTTTACACCAGCCAGCGGTGGATTCTTGACCAGACAGCAGGTGGTGCTGTGGTGGTTAAGAAGAAACCCTATTAGACCCTCCATCCCTCAGGCACAGCTAGTTGTACAGCCAAAGCCTTGAATTTTAAAACTCCTCTGTGACGTCTGTGCCAACCTGTTGCCCTGGCATTGTTTAGCGGAAATCATGTGGACCACCCTCACACACACACATACACACACACACACACACACACACACACACACACACTGCTGGTAACTGAACCGGTTGCTGTAGTAGCATTGTTTACAAACACCCACATTCCATCATGTTCAATCACTGACGAACCCGGATATACCCGCCATACACACACACACACACACACACACACTTCCACACACCCACACACACGCGCACACACACATGCACACACACACACACACGCGCACACACACACGCAGGACGGCAGATTGCCGAACGTTACACAGAGCGCCGCGCTCTCTCCTGACAGCGTGTGAATGCAGACAGGTTGTGTTAATAATTAGCTGTTGGGATTTCAGGATCTCGTCTCCAGCTGACATTCAGATAAATGAAATTCTTTGATATGTAGATACGCCAAACGCGCCGTTAAATCCCTTTAACTCTGCAATGTGGTAACGTTTCACATTTCAGACTTCTGAACGGGAGACTTTAAAAGGTTAGGAAAAGGTTTAGCAAGGTACAGAGGTCACCCAGAACTCGGAGAGGAACCGGAATGCCCACCTAAACTTTATCTTATAATATAGAACATCATAAATAACCAGAATTACCAAAACTCTCCCAAAATATAAGAATCAACCCCCCATAAAAATAAACCAACACCCCTCCCAATACACAGGAACCAACCCCCCAACACCCCTCTCAATATACAAGAACCAAACCCCCTAACACCCCCCCCCCAATACACAGGAACCAACCCCCCAACACCCCTCTCAATATACAAGAACCAAACCCCCTAACACCCCCCCCCAATACACAGGAACCAACCCCCAACACCCCTCTCAATATACAAGAACCAAACCCCCTAACACCCCCCCCAATACACAGGAACCAACCCCCCAACACCCCTCTCAATATACAAGAACCAAACCCCCTAACACCCCCCCCAATACACAGGAACCAACCCCCCAACACCCCTCTCAATATACAAGAACCAAACCCCCTAACACCCCCCCCAATACACAGGAACCAACACCCCAACACCCCTCTCAATATACAAGAACCAAACCCCCTAACACCCCCCCCCCAATACACAGGAACCAACCCCCCAACACCCCTCTCAATATACAAGAACCAAACCCCCTAACACCCCCTCCAATACACAGGAACCAACCCCCAAACACCCCTCTCAATACACAAGAACCAAACCCCCTAACACCCCCCCCAATACACAGGAACCAAACCCCCTAACACCCCCCCAATACACAGGAACCAACCCCCCCAACACCCCTCTCAATATACAAGAACCAAACCCCCTAACACCCCCCCCCCAATACACAGGAACCAAACCCCCTAACACCCCCCCCCCCCAATACACAGGAACCAAACCCCCTAACACCCCCCCCCCAATACACAGGAACCAACACCCCCAACACCCCTCTCAATATACAAGAACCAAACCCCCTAACACCCCCCCCCCCAATACACAGGAACCAACACCCCCAACACCCCTCTCAATATACAAGAACCAAACCCCCTAACACCCCCCCCCAATACACAGGAACCAACCCCCCAACACCCCTCTCAATATACAAGAACCAAACCCCCTAACACCCCCCCCCCAATACACAGGAACCAACCCCCCAACACCCCTCTCAATATACAAGAACCAAACCCCCTAACACCCCCCCCAATACACAGGAACCAACCCCCCAACACCCCTCTCAATATACAAGAACCAAACCCCCTAACACCCCCCCCCCAATACACAGGAACCAACCCCCCAACACCCCTCCCAAAACACAAGAACCAACCCTCCAATTTACAAGAACCAACCCCCCATATTATAAACAAAAACCCCCAATACACAAGAACCAAACCCCCCAACACCCCTCCAAAATACACAAGAACCAAACCCCCCAACACCCCTCCCAACATCCCCAACACCCCTCCCAATACACAAGAACCAAACCCCTCCTAATACAAGAACCAATCACCCCAACACCCTCCCAAAATACAAGAACTAAACCCCCCCAACCCCCCTCCCAATACAGAAAAACCAAACCCCCCAACACCCCTCCCAATACACAAGAACCAAACCCCCAACACCCCCCAATAAAATTATTTCTTTTCTCATATTTCTATCACCACCACCTTCATCATCATCTTCATCACTTTTATTCTGCAGCAGGACCTGAATCAAGCTGCATTCAGGTCCCCCCCCCCCCCCCCAGACACACACGCCGCTGAGCTAAAACGGATTAGCATGCGGAGTGAAGCCGAATTCCTCAGCGACTCCCTGATCGATATCTGCAGTGAGCTCCGTGCTGCAGCTATAACTCCTGCAGATGAGTCCACGTAGCGTCGCGGCGCTACACGCACGCTCCGCGTCTCTAATAGCATCTGTTAGCCGAGCATCAGACCCGTAACCGACGAGCGTGGAAAACCAGGCGGTGACAAACGGCTTCCTCGCTCGGCGTCATTAAACCAGTTTCATTTAGCTAGCGTCCACGCCCCGCGTCGCGCTAATATACGACGTTGCCTGAGATTTTAGCCAAGGTTAGCGCGCCTTCCCTTTTCATTATTTCATAGCTGACCAGGTAACCTTGAGAGATACGAGGCGCGGCCTTCCCAAGGCCCTTTAAAATGCATCCGTAACGCCGGTGAAAAAAGTGAGTCGTAAATTTAATGAGGTGATGCTGGGCTCAGGGACGAGGACACACACACACACACACACACCTACACACACATATAGATACACCAATCAGCCATAACATTAAAACCACCTCCTTGTTTCTACACTCACTGTCCATTTTATCAGCTCCACTTACCATATAGAAGCACTTTGTAGTTCTACAATTACTGACTGTAGTCCATCTGTTTCTCTACATGCTTTGTTAGCCCCCTTTTACCCTGTTCTTCAATGGTCAGGACCCCCGCAGGACCCCCACAGAGCAGGTATTATTTAGGTGGTGGATGATTCTCAGCACTGCACTGACACTGACATGGTGGTGGTGTGTTAGTGTGTGTTGTGCTGGTATGAGTGGATCAGACACAGCAGCGCTGCTGGAGTTTTTAAACACCGTGTCCACTCACTGTCCACTCTGTTAGACACTCCTACCTAGTCGGTCCACCTTGTAGATGTAAAGTCAGAGACGATCGCTCATCTATTGCTGCTGTTTGAGTCGCTCATCTTCTAGACCTTCATCAGTGGTCACAGGACGCTGCACATGGGGCGCTGTTGGCTGGATATTTTTGGTTGGTGGACTATTCTCAGTCAAGCAGTGACAGTGAGGTGTTTAGGAACTCCAGCAGTGCTGCTGTGTCTGATCCACTCATACCAGCACAACACACACTAACACACCACCACCATGTCAGTGTCACTGCAGTGCTGAGAATCATCCACCACCTAAATAATACCTGCTCTGTGGGGGTCCTGCGGGGGTCCTGACCATTGAAGAACAGGGTAAAAGGGGGCTAACAAAGCATGTAGAGAAACAGATGGACTACAGTCAGTAATTGTAGAACTACAAAGTGTAGAAACAAGGAGGTGGTTTTAATGTTATGCCTTATCAGTGTATTTTATATCATATATAACTGATTTATTACACCTGTTAGTGATTGTTACAGCCCTGAACTGTGTTGAGGTGTTTGAACTGTGTTGAGGTAATCAGCGTAATCCACCTTATGAGTTCCATGTCGCATTAGAATCCTCTCTACTGAATCAGCTGATCAGGTTGGCAGTAGGGGAGCAGGGCGGGTCACCAGGTTTTAGGACAGACTCTGTGTTTATGCACGCAGATGCTCTAACATGCCAGAACGAATAAACCTGTGGTGGGGTTTTGCCCCAGAGAATGCCAGACGTGTTCCACCTCACGCCTCCACAGCAGATCCCACCTGCCAGGACTGGACATTTCAGCGCACCGTCAAGCGAAAAACCCCAAAATGTTCCTGTTAAAGAGGTTTTTTTGTTTTGCTACAGGCAACAACAGCTCCTAAAGTAAAGCGAACAAACAGGGCTGGACAGCAGCGCAGAGAGGGGTGAAAAGTTCCCCCCGGACTGAGGAGCACGGAGGCGAGAAAAAAGAGCTTTCAAAGTTCTCGCTTTAGATCGGAAGCCTGTGAGGTCCTGTCAAGGTGCGTTAGCGATTAGCGTCTGTGTTTATGCTAGCACCTGGAGGTGGCCTGGGGGTAAGTGCTTCTCATTGGCTGATATAAAAATATAGAAGGTGGTAAATCATCAAGGTTCTCCACATCTGATGTTCGGTCAGCTCAATTCCACACTGATATGGACAAAAGTATATGGACGGCCCTTCTAATTACTGAATTTAAGGGGTTCCAGCCACAACGATTGCAGCAACAGTTTAGGGAAGATCCTTAAAGACCTCAGCCCTATCAAACAGCTTTGGAATGAACTGGAACATCAACATCAGCACTCAGATGTTCCACTGCTCAGCAGTTGTTCTTGCTGAAAAGATCACATTTTATTTTAAGACCATCGTTTAGACATGGGACGTCCGACAGGCTGGTGATCAGGTGTTCCAATACTCAGTACTCCTCTTCATATAGTGTGTGATCCACATCAAATATAAAACTTTGGTGGCCTTAAACGTGGCCTCTTCTTCTTTTCAAAAATGGAGCTATTTAATACTCATAAGTGACATGAACACAGACGACAGGAGAGATGGACGGGGGATTAGCAGCTGATGGAAAGCCACCAGAGAAGCTGCTACCGCTACGACACCTGAGAAAATCTGTGCTTCAGCATAACCAGCTAATAGGTTTCTGTGGGAGCAGAACGGACCCCTGATACCGCCGAGCGACAGCGCCGAGAGTGCTTTTCTTATTCTGAGGAATTATTTATTTATATGACAAAGAACATCCAGTAGGACCTGCAATGTGTCAGAAGATATGAGCATCTCTGATGGTCTGGAACGATCGATCAGATGGAAGTTCACACGCTCTTCAGCCCTGAGTGACAGAAGTGTGTAGAACAGAACCTCCAGATACAGTTTTATTGGACCTGACAAGGTCCACGGTCGTTTTGGAACGAGGCGGTTACGAACAACAACAACAAAAATAACAGCCTATCTGAATCTTGGACAGACTAAAATACAATATACAAGCATAATGTTGTTTCTTACTAAATATGATCTTTCTTTATTAACATGAAAAGAATTTGATACACTGAATGTGTGCATTAAAGCCAAAGATTCATAAATTAGCTTTTACAGAGCACACATCAGAAGAATCAAAAGCCTGAACGCGAACGAGCGACGTGAACCGACTCAGTTCGCGATTCAAACGTCACGAAAGGCTGAATGAGGCAAGGTGGAACCGCGACCGGGATCAGTGTGTACACTGCTCGTTTCATCAACACCCAGCACACGATCGCAGTCCCGATTCTTCTCGTTTAACCCTAACTCCAAAATGGAAAAACCAAATTGGTCTGGGAATCGCTTTGAAAAAGACGAGTGTACAAACGAGAATGCGGATTACAGATCCGATGTCGATAAAAGTTAACTTATTAAAGCTTTAATAAAGAGAGATTTACAAGCATGAAAGTGCGGAAAGGAAACATCGGACTTATCTTAAAAGGATATATCTAGCACAAGATAAATGACTCGGAATCGAACTGTTCTTCAGACTTTGCTGAAAAAACGCGGGAGTTTGTTGTGGATGGGATTTGTAGTTTTACTAGAACTACTACTACTATGGTGTCCATACGGTGTTTTAGGGTAATCACACTGGGTTTTTCATCCGTCTCTTCGCAGTCCGGCGCAATGCCTGGACGGACACGTATTCGTCCAACTTTGGAAGTGATGTAACGATCATTAATTAATTCGCCTGTTGTTGGCTTACGAACACGTCAAAAGAAACGACTTGTATTTAATTGGTTTAAAGCCGCCACTTTCTGTGAGGACGTCCACCACTTTATTGTGGAACGTCCATCCTTGAAATGCTGTTTAATTACTACGTTTTAACCATTCACGCTGTCGACACGCCAAAACCAAAAACACCGCCCAGCTCTGAGTGGTCACTCAGCACCCGAGTCATCTGGAAGATACAGGAAAGATAAATTTCATGATTTTTGTACTAAAGTATCACAAGTTCTCCTTTTTGGCGTCTGATGTCCTCCTTTTTGGGGTCTGATCTCCTTTTTGGCGTCTGATGTTCTCATTTTTGGGGTCTGGTATCCTCTTTTTTGGGGTCTGATATCCTTCTTTTTGGGGTTATGGAAGTGTAGTTACCCTAACTACTACTACTACTAGGGCCAGTGATAGCTCAGTGGTTAAGGTACTGGACTAGTAAACAGAAGGTTGCCGGTTCAAGCCCCGCCACCACCAAGTTGCCACTGTTGGGTCCCTGAGCAAGGCCCTTAACCCTCAATTGCTCATTGTGTAAGTCGCTTTGGATAAAAGCGTCTGCTAAATGCTGAAAATGTAAATGTAAATGTAAATGTACTAGCTCACCCCACTAGAATTATGATGCCAACTGTACCCTTTTTTACAAGATTTGGCTGGACCATTTTGCTCCAAGATCCAAAAATGATCGAGTTTTAGCTCCCTACAAACTTCTGATCTCAATAATTATGAGAGGTTTCCATACATGTTTGGACACACTGCACGTGTTCTATTCAGGTAATCACAGTAAAAGCACAGTGGCAGAAATACAGCGTCTGTAAACTTTAACCTATAGCTCCCATTCTTAAAGTGTGCCACTCTCCACCAACCAGACCTGGCGCTTTCACTCATTTTCGGCAGACGCCAGACAACCAAGACTCGAGTTCAAGTCCCATTCAACGTATAATCGATGTTCTTTCGGTCACGGAACCATCCATCCCGCTAGCTCACGTCCCTTCTCCCGCTGCCTTACACAATCCCAGCACTTTATGCACTCAGTGGGCTTTACAGACATTTACAGAAAAGCTTTGCTCTCAAAGACACGCCAACAAAAGGCGCATTCGGCAAATAGGAGGGAGGGGAGCGCTCGGAGGCTCTTCTTATTTCCTTCAGAGCACAGAACAGCGAGCCTGAAAGCTCCTTCACAATGAGAGAAGCCGTCAATTATAGTCTGCAGAGGCCGGCACAATAACCTCCGAGACAAGAAGGTTGTTTAATGGGCTCCCTGATGCTCGGGTCCTGAGGGTCTGCCCGCCGCTGCAGTGGGCTGACTCACTCGCTGATTACTTTTTTCCCTTTTTTTTTGGTGGAAAAACACCGATTTGACATTTATGATCAGCACAGGTGCCTCCTTATCGCCTTCCAGCTCAACAATTTCCACCAGTCGGGTGAGAAATATGAGGTAGATGTGCTCAGATCTGTGCTCTGCCTCTGTAACGTGACTTTTGGGGCACGTCTTTGGAAGACGTGACGCAATAAGGTGAGAAGGCGTCAGAATAAAGGAGGGGAAGAGCGATGGGCACCCTTCCTAAAGGGGCATCCTCCTAAAATTAAGGTGCTGGAAATGGTTTCATACTGTAAACTGATGCCCTTGAAGATCTTTTATACAATCGACTGACAAGCCTGAGGCGTAAATAAAAAACGGATCAAGATAGCAAGCTGATTTTACGTACCAGTTTTGGGGTCGATACTGAAGTACCCTTGGCCCTGCAGGATGCTGTAGACGATCCTCGCGCTGTTTCCGTACGTGGGATCGTCGGCGTCTGTGGCAGTGATCTGGATTACCGAAGTTCCTACGAGTAAGAACACAAGAAATAATATCAAGAGGCTATTTTTAGAAAGTGCGACTATCAAGCCGGAGCCGGCGAAGCCTGGCGCTTCCCATCAGGGTGCCAGTTTTAATGCATCTTCCACTGCTTAAGGTCAAGATGCCTGTTTATACACTTCCAAGCATAGCAACAGGGCATCAAGGGCACTCGGGCGCCTCCGGAGCCTGATTATTGATATTTATGGAAGCGCCAAATGGTAAAAATTGGCCTTTCCATGTCAGTTTAAGCAGCACCCAAGCTTTGGACTACACTCTCTTTTCCAAGAAGAAACACCCTTTAATGCAGCTAGGAAATCCAGCCGTGGCTGCTCAGTAGTAAAGTTCAGAAGAGACCAAAAGGTCCTTCAACTTGGGAATTCCTGAGGTAAGAAAACATCTACTTGCAGTGGGTACCGTGAGAATCCACAACCTTTTAAATCTGATTCCACTTTCTATAAGCAGCTCAGAGTCTCTTTCATGGTAAAGAAAAATAGAGAAACGTCCTGGCAGGAAGAGCCTGGTGGCTAAGTGATATAGGCTTTGCCACCCTTAACCCTGAAGCCAACTGCTCTGGGAACACTGTACCCTGCAGACCCCGCCTGCTGACCCTTTCTTCCTTTCAAAAACCACCTATTTACACCCGGTGATTACTCGTGGGTATAAAAAACACAACCCCTTCCGATATAGCTGCTCCTGCAGAAGTGCTGAAGCAAAGAAAGTTCCATCAACACCAATTACTTGAGCCAGCAGGTTCCTGCACCCAGGCTGTAGAGCGCCGGCTCACACAGCGCCCGATTTCTATCGTGTTTCTTGATTGGGCGGTGAAGAATGTGAGAGATTTGGAGGATGTGTGAGCAGGTTGTGAGCAATCGATCGCTTCAGAGCTGGAAATTGGATAATCGATATCGATAGGAAGGAGGTCCGGGAGCAATTTGCACAATTAGACAAAGTCCCAAGTCAGACAAAAACTCTCATCTCTCATTTATCTTCAGTCCTGGTCACGGGCTTGGTAGGACGAGCACGTGGCATCACCACCGACATGGATGAAGCCGCCGGATGCCGAAGTCCGAACACTGAAGTCTTTCCACAGACTTTCACTCAATTCAGGAAGAAAGTCTCAGCAGGTGTGGCGGATCACACCACCCACTTCGTATTATTCTGACTCTCAAAAAAGCACCAGTGCCTTATCCTCAACCTGACACTAGGGGTCACTGTCGCAGCAGCAGGACGGTGAATCCACCGGCCCCCCATATCTCCAACAGGACCGACTGAGTCTGTTGAGTGCCGGTCAGAAAGGTGTCAAGCCTGAAGGCCACCTAAGAAAGATGACCTCTAAGGTATGACTTGGACTTCGTTGGCACCAGGATGCATCGTAGGACGCATCATACAGGATAAACCTCATAACATGTAGAAGTCAAAGGGCGTGCCTGTGACGTCCTGGTACCAGATACTACAGGACTCCTTCTGATATCTTGTGGAGGCCATATCTTGGCCGGTCTGTATTTTGGCTCATAAGTGCATATGAATGCGCTAGTGTTTTCTACCAGTCCAGTCATGTGGTGGAACTGCATGTCTGACACCACTTTTGGCATCCAGGTTGGATCCTGAACTCTCAGAGTTTATATCTCAGCTTTGCTACCGGTTGGCTGGGCGCCCCTAGCGGGCACGATTGGCCACTAGTCCGCTGGGTGGGAAAAGGCGGGACTAAAAAGTGGGTGGGGTCTTCCTCCTGTACAGAAGTGGAGGAACGTGGAGATCGGTGTGACTCTCCGTGCACGAGACCGACCTCACGCGCCGATCCAATGAAGTACTGGCGATTGAGAAGGGGTCAGAGGGAGTCTCCACCATCCACCATCGGGGTCTCCAGCAGCGTGAGAGGAACTGGCTACGATCTCCAGTACAGCCTGAACAATCCAGCGGCAGTTAAGCTAAATTTACTGGTGTAATAGCGGGAGTATTTCTCGCAGCATCCGGATGAACGACAGGCCTCCACAGATTTATACCCCACTGTACATCCTCCAGGAACCCGTCCAAGGAATTCTGCTCCAGAACGACGGTGTCAGCACAATCCCTCCGAAATTGTTTTTGAACGTGGTGAACATGAGCGGTATGGAAGCGCTCCAGCTCGTCGATGAGCCGCCGCCGCCGCCGCTGCTGAAACAACAATTTTTTTATTTTCATCTGAAGCGCTTGGAGATTTGGAACCCTCCCCAGGTCCTCCGTACCCTCGGCAGGGCTTCATAAATTACAGCCGCAAACGAGCGAGACTCCGAGGAGCTGCTGGTGCAGTGCGCCGAGCCTGCAGCGCTCCATCACAAACTGATGACCCAGCTAATAAAGCCACGGGCCGCCGACGTAGGGACGAAACGCTCACGTACACAACTGGAACACACACAGCAGTGCAATTTATTAGGAACGCCTGCTCTGGTACGGACACTGTAAGGACAAAAGTATTGGGACGCCCCTTCTAGGGGTGTAATAAATCAATTCTATAAAGGAGATCATCTGCTTCCAGGTTTGCAGCAACAGTTTAAGGAAGGACCGTTCCTCTTCTAGCATAAGGCACAAATCAAGCCAAAATAGTGCCAGCGAGTCTATATAATCATTTTTATTGGTTGCTGAGTATTTCAGAACCTAGAATACATCAGACCTTGAGGTTAAAGGGCGACAAGTGCTCCTGTCATCCAAGAACAGGAATCCAAGGCTACAGTGGGCACGGCGTCACCCAAACTGGACAGTAGATTACTGGAAAAATGAGCTTGTCTGCTCACCACGTCTATAAAGAGCAGGCGAATTTCTGCTCACTGGATGTTTTTTCACCATTTACCTGCTTTTTCTCCCAGTTTAGTCATACCCAGTTCCTCTTCCTCTGCTGGAGAGTTGATGGTGTCCGAGGAGGGTATATTCTCCGGACACGTGCTCCCTCTGGCCCCTTCTTATTCGCCCGTACTTTGGAGGATTGGCGCGTGAGATTGCCACGTTCCTCCACTTCTGTACAGGCACCTTGGGCTACTAACCAGGGTCCTTACACGGCGTCAAAGACCCCGCCCACTTTTTAGACCTGTCTTTTCCCACCCAGCAGACTAACGGTCGAGTTTGTCTGCGGCACTGTCTGCACTGCTGATCGTGCCCGCTAAGTGGCACCCCTTTTAACACAATTCTGCGTAAACTCTAGAGGCGCTATTGACCACGCCCCGTATCCCGCACTCACCGATGTCGGCCATCTCGGGCACGGTGGCAGTGAAGGGGCCGTTGGGGAAGGTGGGCGCGTTGTCGTTCACGTCCTGAACCTTGATGATGAACTCGGACTCGGGCTCCACGGTGTGGTGCGTGATCCGGTTGACGGCGCGGGCGTGGAGCACGTAGTGGCTCTTCTTCTCGCGGTCCAGGCTCTTGGTGGCGTGGATGTCGCCCGTGGCCTCGTTGATGGTGAATATGGTGTCGGCGCCCTCCCCGGAGAGGAGGTAGAGCACCGAGCCGTCGCCCTTATCCGAATTTGAGTGCAACTGCAAAAAAAACCCAAAAAATGATAATAATTAGATTGTGCTCCTGTTCATTTATTTTAATCAGCTGCTTCATTCTGATCTAGGTTGCAGTGAGTCCAGTGCCACTTATGCACCTGGGCACAAGCAGGAAATCTATTGGACGCCCAGGCACACTTTAAAGGAAGCCAATCCACCTTCCACATGTAACGAGAGGTGGCAGAAAGCTTGGGTAACAGTACAACACAAACAGTCCCAACGATAATGAGCAGAATTTGTTACGTTCTCTCAACTGAGGCTTTCTGGAACCTTCCACCCCCTTCCCTTCAGGTTCGATCCCGCGCCCACACTACCCACCGCGCCAGCACTTATTCTTTACGGTTTCTGTTAATTCGCCGCTTGACCCTCGACTGACCGGGGATTTACGGTTATGGATTCGGTTTTGATGACGACGTCCGGCGCGCGCTGGCCCCGTTATCGATCCCGCCGGTGATTTGTGGCGCAGCGGGCACAGAGAGGCCGCACTTCATCCCGGGCGTCTCCGGCTCCCTGCCGTTACTGTTCGGGGGGGAACGAGAAAAAACCCGACACACATCTGATGGAAGAACGTTAAATCAGAAATCAGGTGTTTTTAAGAAGTTCATCAATCTCCTCCGCCGCGCCATGCCGCGCCACGCCAGCCGTATCTTTTAGAAACTCATTTCAGACCGGTGCTGGTGGCCTCGGGCGGGGTTATTATTTCTGCTTTTAATGGGGGCTGGCGGGGAGGGGGGGGGGGGCCTTAATAAAATGGCAGAGGCGGCACCGAAACGAGTGCAAAACACGATCGATCGCAGCTTAAGGGCGCGTCCGTGAAATCGACCGCAACAAGTGTGAAAGAAATTGCTTTCTCCCAAAATAATTAGAGCACTTTAAGTACCTTTCACGCCTGCTTCTGAGCGCCGAGGTGTCAGGCAGGTAAATAAAGAAATAAAGATATAAAAATATAGATATTTATTTATTTACGTAAGCTGTCAGTGATATTACAGACAGAAATATGCCGTCCAGAGTCCAGGCTCTTTAGATCCGGCTCTGTAAATGGAGAAGCCCAGATAATGGACTCTTTTTACTCACTCGAGGGGCATTAGGTGTAATAATCCACACCGTCCATTGATTTCTGAACCGAAACGCTTCTTTTTTTTCATGTGAAGAAAAGGTCTTTATTCTGAAGCGCCGGCCTCAAATAACCTGCTGAGTTCAGCCGCAAAACACGGACGTGCAGAAGAAATAATATATATACATACACTGATCAGCCATAACATTAAAACCACCTCCTTGTTTCTACACTCACTGTCCATTATCTCAGCTCCACTTACCATATAGAAGCACTTTGTAGTTCTACAATTACTGACTGTACTTCATCTGTTTCTCTACATGCTTTGTTAGCCCCTTTCACCCTGTTCTTCAATGGTCAGGACCCCCACAGGACCACCACAGAGCAGGTATTATTTAGGTGGTGGATGATTCTCAGCACTGCAGTGACACTGACATGGTGGTGGTGTGTTAGTGTGTGTCGTGCTGGTATGAGTGGATCAGACACAGCAACGCTGCTGGAGTTCCTAAACACCTCAATGTCACTGCTGGACTGAGAATAGTCCACCAACCAAAAACATCCAGCCAACAGCGCCCCGTGGGCAGCGTTCTGTGACCACCGATGAAGGTCTAGAAGATGAGCGACTCAAACAGCAGCAATAGATGAGCGATCGTCTCTGACTTTACATCTACAAGGTGGACCGACTAGGTAGAAGTGTCTAATAGAGTGGACAGTGAGTGGACACGGTGTTTAAAAACTCCAGCAGTGCTGCTGTGTCTGATCCACTCATACCAGCACAACACACACTAACACACCACCACCATGTCAGTGTCACTGCAGTGCTGAGAATCATCCACCACCTAAATAATACCTGCTCTGTGGTGGTCCTGTGGGGGTCCTGACCATTGAAGAACAGGGTGAAAGGGG
Organism: Trichomycterus rosablanca; assembly: GCF_030014385.1. NCBI lineage: Eukaryota > Metazoa > Chordata > Actinopteri > Siluriformes > Trichomycteridae > Trichomycterus > Trichomycterus rosablanca. The sequence continues at coordinate 939,402 of NC_086012.1, forward strand.
GTAACAAAGCATGTAGAGAAACAGATGGACTACAGTCAGTAATTGTATTTGTGTCTCTCTGGGTCTTGGCTTACACACACACACACGACTTTGCACTTGTGGGAGGAAACCGGAGCACCCGGAGGAAACCCACACAGACACGGGAGAGCAGGGAGAACATTCAAAACTCCACCCAGAAAGGACCCGGACTGTTTCGCCTGGGAATCGAACCCAGAACCTTCCTGCTGTTGCAGAAACCATTGAAATGTTGCAGCACGGTGGCGCAGAAGGGCGTGGGTTCGGTGCCCTGACCAGGCATCCAGGGTCCTTTCTGTGTGGTTTGCATGTTCTCCCTGCTCTCCTGTGTCTGTGTGGGTTTCCTCCGGATGCTCCGGTTTCCTCACAAGTCCAAAACGTGCCCGCTGGTGGACTGGCGACCTGTCTGGGGTGTGCCCTGCCTTGTGCCTAATGAATTGGACCCACTGCGACCCTGACCAGTATAAAGCCATGGTAAAACATGGCTTTGTGTGGGTTTCTTCCGGGTGCTCCGGTTTCCTCACACAGTACAAAATGTGCCCGAGTGTGCCCAAGCGTGCCCTGTGATGGACTGGAGACCTGTCCGGGGTGTGTCCTGCCTTTCGCCCAATGAATCGGACCCACCACGACCCTGACCAGGATAAAGCGATGGCAAAACTGATCATGAATGAGCAATCAAACTAATGCCGTGGCACACGTGGTGCCAGTCTGTAATTACGGCCAGTAAGTGCATGTACTAAGGAAAAGCACGTGTGCGCCACGACAAGCACGACAGGCAGACGGGTACCGAGGGGGGCTGAGAGATCCCAAAACCCAGACGCACTCGAGACCCGCCATCATTTTCAGGTCACTTAGCCAATGATCCATGCTGGCATTTAATTAGCTAATGATCGCTACAGCGGCGCCCGCTCCAAAATGCCAAGTAGTACAAGCTGGCAGAGCACGTCCCCGGGTACAAGAGATGCACAAAAAACCCCCCCAAAAAAACAAAAGCTGGCATGCTGGCAGGGCTGGGCGTGAAACAACATCCCCTGTCTTACACACACACACACACACACACACACACACACACACACACACACATGCACACACACACACACGCGCCAACCGGCTGGCATTAAAATCCCACCACAGAGAGCAATTAGTCAGGACGACACCGACCTTCAAACTTTCTCCCGGTGGCAACGAGGAACGTTCACCTTCACCACCACGTGTGCAGGGCCGACACCCCACACACACACACACACACACACACACACAACAAAACCTAGGTGCCCGAGGACCACATGCCGCGCCCCACCGCCCCCCTCTTACTCGCCCGTACTTCGATGGATCGGCGCATGAGGTCGGATCTCCACGTTCCTCCACTTCTGTACAGGCGCCTCGGGCTACTAACCATAGTTCTCACACAGCTTTGAAGACCCCGCCCACTTTTTAGTCGCCCGGTCTTTTCCCACCAAGCAGATTAAGGGCCGATCGTGCCCGCTATGGGCGACCAGCCGACCGGTAGCAGAGCTGATATTTGAACTCTAAACGTTGGCAGCTACGTACTTCAGCTTGGTTTAGAGTTACAGCCTGACCTAGACAGTTTGGTTGTAATTTCATGTTTCACACCCCTTTTCTTCCTATCTCGTCATATCCGATTCCCAGACTGTAAACCCCTCCTCCGCTGCACCACCCCCACCCTGACGAGACTCATGGGCTGCTTCTATACACCACAGTCTCACAGAGAGCCGTATAGCGTACAGAGTCATGCACTGGCAGGCACCTCGACCACCCAGCAGAGGCCGCAATTGCAGGAGGGATGTTGAGCCCCCCCCTTCTGGCACTGTGCTTGTTAGATGCCCAGCCAGGTCGATAGCACAACTGAGATTCAAACTCGAGAGATTTTTTTGCTCTGTGGAAAGATTCTACCATACTGCTAGACCTCTGAAACCACTTAAGTGTGTAATTATGAGGTGTGTCCACATACTTTTGGCCATGACGTTGTTTCAATATTCACTAAACCAGACCATGTTAGTGAATATTAGTAACAGCTACTGACTTCTTTAGAGCGACGGCCTGACCTAGATAGTCTGGCTGTAGTTTCACATTTTCCAATTCTCTGCCATACTGCTAGACCTCTAAGCAGTGGGCGTGGCTGAAACCAGTGAACTGTGTAATTAGTAGGTGTGTCCATGTCACCTTTAGTGACCTTTAGGGGCTACTGACTGACTGACTTCTGCAGCTTCACTTAGTTTAGAGCGACGGCCTGACCTAGATAGTCTGGCTGTAGTTTCACATTTTTCAAACGATCCTTGTTGCTTATAGTCTCGTCATGTCCGGTTCCCCGATTGTAACTCCCTCCACCGGTGCACCACACCCACCCTGACCGAGGAGAGCCACAGACTATCAGGCGTCAGCTGCTCCTCTTCAGATCAGTTTGATTTGCTCTGTGGACAGACACTACCATACTGCTAGACCTCTGAAACCACTTAACTGCTTAATTATGAGGTGTGTCCACATACTTTTGGCCATGACATAGTTTCAGTTTACTTTCTGTAGTTTGTTTTTGCGGTGTGGACGATCCAGACCATGTTAGTGAATATTACACCTGTTAGCAATCGTAGTGGCTGAAACACACAGAATAGAAAATTAGAAGTGGCGTCCGAATACTTTTGACAGGTCCGGCGGTTTGGTATCTGCGACGGTTCCTCTCGGCAGAACAGACAGGATGTGATGGAGATAAAGATCGGCTCGCCACTCACTTCCTGTCTGCGCGTCACGTATCAGCTATCGAGGTCTCTGTGATAAAGATCAGACGCGTGCCGGCGGCGTCCTCGCTTTGTTCCGGCCCCTCGCCGCGGTGTTAAATCGACCTTCGCGGCGAGCGGCGGTGTAATTTGTGGTCGGCGGATGCGGCGTCTTCTGAGTCCTGATTTAATCAGGAGGCTCCTGTAACGCGGCCGGCGTATCGAACGGCCCCCGCGCGGGCCGACCGCCGCACTCGGGCCGCCACTCTCGCCGTGAAGAGGAATTCATTCCGCCGGAGCTCGCTCGGCGCGGGACTTGTTATGAATATTGATCGAGCGCTAACAGGAAGTGTCAGAACGGCGCGATCGATGCCGCCGCCCAACGAGGACTCGCTAATGAGCCGCGTGTCGTGACGACGGGGACGGACGTTTCCTCCCAGCGTCTTTAAAACCACAAGAAATACGAAGCTTGATGCAGTGCAGGGACATTACAGCTACCAGATCAAACAGCCGATCACTTTCTGAGGTCTAGCGGTGTGGCAGAGTCTGTTCACACACACTGATGCCTGATAGTCTGAGGCTCTCCTCGGTCAGGGTGGGTGAGGTGCACCGGTGGAGGGAGTTATAATTGGGGAGTCGGACATGATGAGACTATAAGCAACAAGGATCATTTGAAAATTGTGAAACTACAGCCAGACTATCTTCTTCCATCGAGCACGCCAACTGGTGCCAAACTGGTGCAGGTGTAGCTGGACTAGTAATCAAAAGGTTGCCGGTTCAAGCCCCACCACCGCTAAGTTGCCACTGTTGGGCTCTTGAGCAAGGCCCCTAACCCTCGATTGCTTAGACAGTATACTGTCACTACTGTGAGTCGCTTTGGATAAAAGCGTCCAGTAAAGATCAAAACATTAATTAATAAATAAAAAAGCAGATTTAATTTCTAAATGAAATCTGCGGCAACGGCATGACTGACGGTTGAAATACGGTCCGTCGTCGAGCAGTCTGCACCCCGTACGTGAAAAGATGGAGATAAGGCGGTAAGAACGTCGGCACGTGGAGTACCGAACCGGCTTCTCCTTCCAGCTGGAACGGCTCTCGGTTCCTGCGCTTTATTCCGCCGCTCTGTTACCAAGGAGATGGAGAAGAACGAAACCTCAGAACTGAGGCGCGTCGCCGGCAGCACAGACGCCGCCGTTGGTTTCTGCGTGTTCCCGGGGGCTGAGACAGGATGTACTCGTTAGCGCCGGCGCTACAAACCGTGTGTACACAACCAAATGGTTTCCAGGTTCACGGCTTTATTTTAACTGCCTGAACTCCACCGAGTCGCTGGTGCATCCAAAATAAACCTGTGTGTCGACCAGCAACACCAGTAAGACCACCCGCCTGAACTCCATCGAGCCGCTGGTGCATTCAACGACCAGCGACCAGGTCCAGTAAGGCCAAACGTCTGACCCACCGAGACGTGGACACCACTAGGGGGCACTCAGACGACCGGTAGCAGAGCTGAGATTCGAACTTAGAGAGTTTAGTCCCGTCTAGACCTCCCTGCCTCCCTCAGGCACTGCGTCTGTTAGATGCACAGCCAGATCGATAGCACCACTCGAGAGCTTAAGAGCTCAGCAGCGGTGATTTGCTCTGTGGACAGACTCTACCATACTGATAGACCTCTGAAACCACTTAACAGAGGTGTGTCCACATACTTTTACCCAGTTTCAATTGACTTTTGGTAGGTTGCTTTTGTGGTGTGGACAAACCAAACCATGTTAGTGAATATTAGTGCTAGCAGGTTTACTTAATTAAGAGGGAGGGCCTGACCTAGACAGTATGGTTGTAGGTTCACCACAGGCACTGCCGATCCTGCCCGCTAGGGGGCACCCAGCCGACCAGTAGCAGAGCTGAGACTCGAACTCGGATAGTTTAGCCCCATCTAACCTTCCCTCCATTCCTCCCTCCCTTCCTTAGGCACTGCGTCTGTTAGGCGCCAAGCCAGGATGACAGAACAACTGAGATTCAAACGTAAGAGCTTGAGATCTCATGTCAAGATCATCTCGTATCCTCCTTCAGATTTTGGGTTTGTGCATCATTTCAATTTTCACGGAGATCAGTGTGACTGTTCGGATCCGTGCGCGATACGGATTTCCGTACGAACCCGCCTCACGCAGGTGAAATGAAGCGGTTGGTACTGCACGCGTGTCGGAGGGGGCGTGTGTTAGTCAGGAGCAGTAGAGGAAGTGAACTACAATCAGGGAATTGGATACGACTAAATTGAAAGCAAAATCAGGGGGAAATGAACGGTTCTAGGATGTTGTTTGTTTTTGGGGTGGGGGCTGTTTTCTGGTCCCCTGAGATCCAGCAGCGTCAGTTTTTTAGCCCTCCTTCAGTCAGGAGCGGTAGAGGAATCGGATATGATTAAATTCAGAGCAAAATAGGAAGAAACGTGCATAAGAAAGCAAAGTTTGAGGAGTGTGCGAGCTCGGGTTAATACGCGAGTCTCCCGAGGAGGCTGTCAGATAAAATTTAGGAAGCACAGCTCAAGCACCCGCCTCCGTACCCCAGAGATGACGGCGTAGGTGTTTGACCTCCAGTGCTTCACTCGGCGCACCGAGTCAGCGTCAAGCCTGTCAGCTGTCACCGCACATCAGCTCAGTCACCCAACCGCGGACCGCGTCGCGTGATCGAATCAGCGCTGAGCTCCGCCGCTCGCTCCTTAATCACGGGGGGTCCGAGAGTCGAACCCTGACGACACGCGTCCTCGTTTAATTATCCGAGCGGCCGCACCGAAACCAGCAGATAATAAACCCACTACATTTGTTACCCCACCGCCTAATAACGTCCCCATCCACCCGCCCTTCTCCGTCCCTGTGACCTAATTAATGACCTTGTTTACCGGCTGGATGTAGAGGGTACAAGCGTACAAGTTCGTACAAATTCCCACAGACGCACTTCAAAATCTCCTAAAAAAACCTGATGTTTAGGCAGCAAGGTGCGAGCCATCCTGATGTATATTTTTATATACGCCCATGGTTTTGGAACAGGGGGTCCAACAAAGGTGTCCACATACCCAAACAACGAAATAAGCAGATAATAAACCCACTACATTTGTTACCCCGCTTCCTAATAACGTCCCCGTCCACCCGACCTAATTAATGACCCCGTTCACCGGCTGGATGTAGAACGTCCTGCGCCCCCGAAAAATTCGGTTTAATGAATCTCTCCGAATGTTTACTTCAATCCTGGGACAAGAAGGTTAATTCGTACAAGCATCAGTCCCCCAAATTCCCACAGACGCACTTCAAAATCTCCTAAAAAAAAAACCCTGATGTGTAAAGCAGCAAGGTGCGAGCCATCCTGATGTATATTTTTATATACGTCCACGCACAAAGGCGTCCACATACTTTTGGCTACGTGGTGTTTTTCCACGTCACAACCACGTGACTATATGAACTTTGTGTCTGGAGCTTAAAGTCAGGAGAGAGACTAACGAGCGCCCGTTAACGAGATTTCGGGAAAAAATGTGACATTTGGGCTCCGAGGTGGCGAGTCGATATCGCTTCTCAGGCTGGACGGTCGAGCTCAGGTGTTTTAGCCCCGGCCACTCCAAACAGGTACATAAAATTGACTCTCAACCATAAATGACATGTGTCCCTCTGACTACCGCTGAGATCCGGGGATCCGGGGTCCGAATCTCGGTGGTGCTATCGACCGGTCTGGACACGATTGGCCAACGTCCGTCTAAGAGAAGTGGCCGAAACAGCCAAGTCATTGGAAGGTACACTTATCAGTGCGCTCTCAGTGCAGGTCCCAAGCGACCCCTGAATATACGGGAGCATCCAAAAGAAAAAATACATGCGTATAGCTTAGTAATAGTTTCAGGAAGGCCCTTTCCTGTTCCAGCAAGACCCGGCACACGAAGGTGCGCTGACCTCATCCTACCGAACACGTTTGGGATGAATTGGAACATCTCTTGCAGGCCAGGCCGTTCATACAAGCATCAGTCCCCCAAATTCCCACAGACACACTTCAACATCTGCTAAAATGCTTTTCAAAATTTAAGCAGCAAAGTGCGAGCCTTCCTGATGTATATTTTTATATACGCCCGTGGTTTCAGAACTGAAGGTCCGACAAAGGTGTCCACATACTTCTGCCTACATGGTGTCGCAACCACATGACCACGTGAACCCCAGCTCTTACCTTTCCGACGTACTGCGGTTCGGGTCCGATGTGCTCCTCCAAAACGAAGAACTGATTCCACACCCAGCCCCGCTTGGGCCTCTGTTGGTTGTCCTTCCCCCCCTCACTCTGAAGTCCGGTCCCATTCCGAGCCTGCGCGTCCGGTACAGATCCGTCCGGGACCCCGGTCCGATCCCGAGCCCGCGCGTGAGAAACGGGGCCGCCCCGCGTCCTGGTCCGATCGGGGCTCCCGAAGCTCCCGTGGAGCGCAAAGAGGCCCAAAAGCAGAGAGCTCAGCCAGGCTCTCATGATAAAGAGGAACCCGAGGAACGAGGATCAGGCGCGGTCGCCCAGCTCGGCGTCCCTCACGTCCTTCCTCACGCCGTCAAGTCCGTCCATGCCGGGTTACAGCGGGCGCCCTCGGAGAGACGACCGGCCGCGCTCACATCCTGGAGAGCCGACGGGGGCGCGGCGGGGTCACGGCTCGGCGAAGGCAGGGATTCCACCGGGGGATCAGCGAGGGCAGGAGAGAGCCGCCATAAAACATCTGTGTGAGGAGAGAGGCGACAAAGCTGTTAAATTGAGACGCGTCCACATATAAATGAACACATCCTGTCATGATATATAAAGACGCCGGGGATCTACTGGGCTAAAATAATAATAATCAAACCCTGCGTCTGATCAGTAACGAGAAACATCGATCTGGGTAGCAGATGTAGTCAAAAGTATTGGGACACGACTTCTAATTTCTGAATGTGTGTGTTTCTGACACAACAGTTGCAAACAGGAGTAATAAATCAGTTATATAAAGAAAATCATGCTTCCAAATTTGCAGCAACATGTTCCAGCATGACAAAGCGCCCAAAATCAGCGCCCATACAAATGCTGGGCACAAATCCCCACAGACGCGCTTAAAATCCTTGTGAGAAGCCTCTCAGAAGAGCGGCTGTTTTTCCAGCTGAAAAAATAACACAGACATCGGTCTATTTTAATACCGTTCGTTTTTGAAGCTCACAATCAGGCGTCTGAATACTTTCAGCCACACAGCGGTCCAGCCCGAGTCGCTATGAGACGCGGAAACTGCAGGAGTGAGTAAGCTATTATTTTATTCTCTGTGCACTTACAGAGGAAGCGTGGATGTTTAGGGACCATTAGACGGGGCGTGGACGCGCCCCTGTCAGGTCTGATTTAACACAGCGAGAGGTGGAAAGATCCAGAAAGGCTCAGCTCTGTTACCCGTCCGCTGGGCGCCCCTAACGGGCACGATCGGCCACTCGTCTGCAGGGTGGGCGTGTCGGGAGAATATACCCTCTTCGTACGCCATTGGTGTCTCCAGCAGAGGAAAAGGAACTGGCTATGACTAAACTGGAGGATTTAAGGCATCAAAGCAACTTACAGTTATGATTGAATACGACTTGAGCAATTGAGGGTTAAGAGCTTTGCTCAGGGGTCCAACAGTGACAACTTGGTGAAGGTAGGGCTTGACCCAGCAACCTTCTGATTACCAGGCCTGTACCTTCACGTCAAAGGTAACGTGGCTGGTACGGGGATCAAGTCTATGACCATGGCGCTATTGGCACCACGCTCTAACCAAATCAGCTCACCGAGACCGACCGCTAGGTTCACATAACGCCACGCCCCACACGAGCTTTTGTTATTTCGACTCTTTCTGCAAATAAACTCAGTAAATCATTTTTATTTGGAATAATTTGGATTGTTGTCAGCAGTTTACAGAATAAAAAATACTCATTATACTCAAACCCAAACCTATAAAAGGTAAAAGCAGAGAAACTCTGAGCCTGTACCAGGCATGTTGGGGTAAATTCGCCCCCCCCCCAGTCTGACGGCGAGTGCTGGGAGACTCGTACCTGCGCCGCGTACTGCGTTTTTAATCTCAGAAGAGAAGTGCGGCGTCTGTTCCTCACTAAAACACTGTGATTTTTGTCACTCTGTCACACAGTCTGAGTTTGATGTGTGTGGGAGGGGAACAGAGACGCACCCGTCAGAGGAGCTACAGAAACATCATTTATAAACAGTTCAGAAATCCACGAGGAAACGGTGACTAACCATCATTTATACACAAATTTACTTCCTCTAGCTTCATACAAACCTATTTATTTATTTATTATTATTATTATTATTATTATTGTTATTGTTATTATTGTTATTATTATTATTATTATCATGTTATTGTTATTATTATTATTATTATTATTATTATCATTATTATTATTATTGTTATTATTATTATTATTGTTTTGTTATTATTATTATCATTATGATTATTATTGTTATTATTATTATTATCATTATCACTATTATTATTGTTATTATTATTAATTATCATTATTATTATTATTGTTATTGTTATTATTATTATCGTTATTATTATTATCATTATTATTATTATTGTTATTATTATTATTATTGTTAATGTTATTGTTATTATTATTATTGTTAATGTTATTGTTATTATTATTATTATTATTATGATTATTATTGTTTTTATTATTATTATTATTATTATTATTATTATCATTATTATTATTATTATTATTATTATTATTATTATTATTATTATTATTATTATTGGGCAAACTGTAGCCTAGTGGTTAAGGTACTGCATTAGAAATCAGAAGGCTGCTGGTTCAAAACCCCAGCACTGCCAGGTTGTTGCGGTTGGGCCCTTGAGCAAGGGTATATTTTTACATTAACAATAATAATATGAATAAATAGTTATAATAATGATAATAATAATGATAATAATAATAATAATGAAATATAATAATAATAATAATAATAATACATATAATATAATAATATAATAATAATAATAAATATAATTAATAATAATAATAATAATAATAATATAATATAATATAATTAATATAATATAATATAATATAATATAATATAATTAATATAATATAAATTCTTGTTAGGATAAAAAATGGTTAAGGGTTTATGCTTTTATAACCTCCTGTATAAACCCAGGCAGTACGTAGGAGGAGCACGCTGTGTTCTCTGGATTTCTCTGCTGCTAATGCTGGCGCCTTAACCAGACAATAGGAGGCGCTGTTGCTGCAAAGAGGGGGACAGGATTCAGGATCATGTTCTATCATGACCAAATCACCGCTGTGCTCTTTTTATTAATAGGTTAAACAAATAAATCCTGGTTACTTTGGTTCCACTGGTTCTAGTTAACGGTCCAGTTCAGCTGTGGGATTTGAACTCACAACCTACCAGGCTCCAGCACTAAAATAGCAATGATGGTCTGACGGAGCAGCTATAAATCCATAAAAGGAGAAAGAGCCGAGCACATCCGAGTCCCTAATCAGCGCCCCAGATTTATATGGACGCCCCGTGCTGGTGTTGACCCGGTGACCTCTAAAATCACAGCGGTAATCAGGCCACGTTCTGCTGGATCCATCCGGACAATCACACATCATCACCGAAGGTCCTGACGACCGTCCACTGCTCCCACAAATCACCGTTATTCAGGAGTCAGAGCTAACGCTAACACACACCTAACGCTGCTAATTACACCGATTCCTGATTACATCCCCGGGTTCCGCTACGTCTCGGCACCTCGTATCTGAGACCCTGATCGGCCCGGAGCGCTGGAGATAAAAGGAGATCTCACGATGATGTCCAGAGATTAAAAGTGTGAAGCTCATTAGGAGAGGATTTGATGATAAATGGCTAATCGCCGCCCCGCTGATGCTAATCCTGCTGTTTAACCTAAACCGGCGAACGTGACGCTGTAACGTCCACGACGACTGAGCAGCACGAGGATCTCAGTACCACAGAGAGCAGAGAGAGTCAGAGCACGCGAGGCTCTGTCCACAGTCAAGCAGGCTTTATATAGTATAGCTGTAGACTAAGATGCAGCGTACAGCGACGGAGACAGAAAACTTGGTACAAATGCTGAGTCAAAAATATACGGACAGTTCAGTAATTCAGATTTTGTGAATGAGTGAATGAAAGAGTGAGTGAGTGAATATACAGAGTGAGTGAATGAATGAGAGTGTGTAAGTAACTACATGTACACGAGAATAAGTGTGTGAGTGGATGAGTGAATAAACGAGTGGATAAGTAAATGAGTGTGTGAGTAAATAAATATGTGAATAAGTGACTAAATGAAAGAGTGAGTGATTGAACTAATGAATGTGACTAATTAAATGTATATGAGAGTGTGTGAGTAAATAAGTGAGTAAATGAATAAGTGAGTGAGTGGCTGAGTGAATGTATGATTGAGTGTGTAAATAAGTGAGTGTGTAAATGAATGAGTGAACAAGTGAGTGTGTGAATGAATGAGTTTGTGAATGAGTGAGTGAATGGCTAAGTGAGTGAGAGAATGAGTGAGTGTGTGAGCGAGTGAAAGAGTAAATGGCTGAGTTTGTATGTGAGAGACTAAATGAATGAGTAAGTGGGTATGTGAGAGACTAAATGAATGAGTGACAGTGAGTGATAGAATGAATGAATATATCACTGACAGATAGATAGATAGATAGATAGATAGATACTTTATATTAATAAATGAATGAGTGAATGTGTATGTGAGAGACTGAATGAATGAATAAGTGAGTGGCTGAGTGAGTGAATAAATGAATAAGTGAGAGAATGAGTGAGTAAGTGAGTGTAAGAGTATGTGAGTGCATTAATGAGTGAGTGAAAGTGAATGAATGAATGAATAGGTGTGTATGTGAAAGACTGAATAAATAAATCAGTTTGAATGAGTGAATGAATGAATATACTGTATCAGTAACTGAATAAATGAATGAGTGAGTGTGTGTGTGTGAAAGACTGAATGAATGAGTGAGTGAGTGTGTGTGTGTGTGTGTGTGAAAGACTGAATGAATGAGTGTGTGTGTGTGTGTGAAAGACTGAATGAATGAGTGTGTGTGTGTGTGTGTGTGTGTGAAAGACTGAATGAATGAGTGAGTGTGTGTGTGTGTGAAAGACTGAATGAATGAGTGTGTGTGTGTGTGTGTGAAAGACTGAATGAATGTGTGTGTGTGTGTGTGTGAAAGACTGAATGAATGTGTGTGTGTGTGTGTGTGTGTGTGAAAGACTGAATGAATGAGTGAGTGTGTGTGTGAAAGACTGAATGAGTGTGTGTGTGTGTGTGTGTGTGTGTGAATGAATAAGTGTGTGTGTGAAGGTTTGAGTATCTGCCTTCAGCAGTGAACTAGAAATCAGAAGGTTGCTGCTTCAAGCCCCACCACCTTCGCCAATTAGCCACCCTCGGGCCCCCGATCGAGGCCCTTCGATTCTCACCCGTTCACACTGTAAACAGTTAGTACCGTGAGTCTCTCTGGCCCGCGCGGCCCCGTACTCCAGCGTGATGAGATGATGAATGCTGAACGTTCCTCAGCGCTCCAGCTGTGAACACACATGCTAACAGCTTTAAATTTAGCCTGCACATCTGTCTGCCTGACTCAGAGCCTCATGTTCAGCTACAAGCGTCTCACAACACTCTGAGGTGCATCTGGGTGTGGGAATTTGTGCCCATTCAGTCAAGAGCTGACGAGGAAGCATCAGTCGATGTTCCAATTCATCCCAAAGCTGTTCATTAAAGCTGTATATGATTGATTTATTACACCTGATGTTCATTATCAGTGGTGTCCACATACTTTTGGCCATACAGTGTTGTTTTTTCGGTCCAGACTCGTGCTGTCCGTGCTGTTTTCTAATGACCGCAACCCTTGGAACCCTCAGACCAGGAGGATTGAGGTTCTATTCCCGCTCTTCAGGCTGCGTGGCTCAGACGGGTAACGACAGGTGCCAACAGGAATCGTTTCAGACCTTCAGTCGCGACGTGCCAATGAGATGCATCGCTTAATTACGACTGTCGGAAAAAGCGCGTCAGCTCCTCTCGCCGGCCCAGATGTTCACCAGCGTTTGTACGCCGAGCTGCGAAATTAATGTGTTTTTATCTTAGAGTGACGATTTTCTCTCGATTCAATCCAAAACATTAAAACCACCTCCTAAAAATACATGTGAGGGATCTATTAGATGTGGATCTGATGGTGTGTGTGAGGGTGAGGGATCTATTAGATGTGGATCTGATGGTGTGTGTGAGGGTGAGGGATCTATTAGATGTTGATCTGATGGTGTGTGTGAGGGTGAGGGATCTATTAGATGTTGATCTGATGGTGTGTGTGAGGGTGAGGGATCTA